>NW_013953753.1:36463-55107 GCF_001266775.1 Austrofundulus limnaeus
GGGGGGGGGGGGGGGGGGGGGGTTTACTGCGGCACTATATTGAGCAACAATCAGTCCCTCACGCAAAACAAGCGAGCCTTTTCTCTTTAAATAGGAACAACRAGAGGAGAAATCTCATCAGGGTGTCCAGACACCTGGCCAAAAGGCGCGCGCGCGCGCCGACACACTCTCACCTGCCTGCGCACACACTTACACACACTTACGCACAGTCACACACACACCACGTCACCCGTATTTTCACAATCGCAATACCGCCCATACACACACGCACACACACACACACACTGTTAACCCTGCTGTATTTACGCACGTTTATATTCATGCAGACGTTTTGGCATTATTATTATTATTATTATTATTATTATTATTATTATTATTATTATTATTATAGCTGCTGCCGCTGCGAATAAAGCAAGGCCAGTGCGTGTTCCTGCATCTCCAGTCAGCTGATGATGGTTTGTTTTGGGCTGAAATATTAATCAGAGCTCGTCACGACCATCCACGCTGCGCCTCGAGCTTCTTCTCCTCCATATGTGCCACGAGAGCTGCGAGTCCGCAAGGTTGAACAAAATGTATCCGTGAAATGATTTTTTTTTTAAAAAAAAGACATTATGAGTATTTTTATTAATACTATAAGCCCCCTCGCTCCTCTCCGCTAATTAGACGGCGCCTTTCGGCCCCTGACAGCTGCCTAGATGTGGGTTAGATGATGCAAGCCGGGCTGATTTATGGAGCAAAACACACGGGGGTCCATTGTGGATCCGAGTACATACCTTGGTCACTAGATCTCCTGTTGGCGCAGAGGTGTCAGGACGAGGCGACAACCCAGACACATAAAACAAAATAAAAAAAAATCAGACAACAACAAAACCACGCCGGTTGTTGATGACACAGCTGTCTTGGCGTCGGAGGGGAGGGTGGCTGGAGGAAAAAAATCCAATATGTGTCAATTGAAAAATCCGATATTCAGACGCACATAGTCGGACTGACGCCTTCTCCTCGACGGGAAACCTCCTCCATGTTCGGGAGAACCAGCAGAGCCGGAGCCATTTCTGCTTTTTTACTACCGAGGCGCGGCGGCGGTGAGGAGGTCTGACAGAAACCCATGATGCTGCTGCTCAACGCGGCGTTCCAGACAGCAAAAACACCCCCTCAGAACCAGAACCATGCTGCTGCCCGAGAGAGAGGGGGGGAGATATCAATCAAACGGTTCAAAATGTCAAAATAAACAAAATAAGAATAAAAAAGATGAAAATAAAAACGCGCGGACATCAACGCGCTGCGTTGGCGCGGAGCATCCTCCTCACCGCGCATTTGCATCCATATTAATATTCATCCAGCAGGCTACTTCCTGAGAGCAGACGAGTGGTTGTTTTTTTTTTTATTTTTTTATCAGAAAGGAGGAGAAAAAAACATCTAATAAAAAAGTACCTGAGGGTTCTGCGTCCAGCTGCGATAAGAGACTTCAGCTCAGAGCAGGACCAAAATGACTCATATTTATTAACACAAGCCTTGATAAAACTAATAAAATAATAAAAATATCACACTAGAAAATGTGTAATGGCCAACATCAACTTTAAATAACCCAAGCTAAAATAAGTGTCTATACAACTAAGAGCAGGAATAGTCATCAGCACAGCAGCATCAGGCAGAAACTCAGACTAAAAAGCAAGCCTCAAACAAGTCGCTATGCAAAATCTACACATCACGTCATTAAATGTGTTTTTATGTTCCCCCAGGGTTTTACATCAATGACATAAAAGGTTAGAACACACTCTTCACTTTTAAATAGAAGTTTTGAGTTAGAATATATTATGCTCTAAAATGTAAATAATAATAATAATCAATAATAATCAAGAAAACAAAAAATGCACTTATTAAAACACTCACAATTAAAATACTCTCTTTTTATTTTCAAGTCTTATCCCCTCACAACTAAAACAAGCTGGACACAATAAAGTATCAAATTAATCAGCTGAAGACCCCTTTCCAGACCCCTGACCCAGATCAAGTATTAAAAGTAAGTCTTTGTCATTTCTTCATAATAAATATGAGGGAGGAAGATATTAAATTGTTCAGATTGATTTTATGTTGACAAAATAAACTGTCTGAACATGTTTTTAAGTCTCTCATATATGTAATGTAGCTCTTTGTTTGGCTCTTTCTCTGTGCATTTGACTTTAAATACCTCCAGGTGGGCGGACACCTTTCTACTTCCTGTTT
This sequence comes from Austrofundulus limnaeus, assembly GCF_001266775.1. Classification (NCBI taxonomy): domain Eukaryota; kingdom Metazoa; phylum Chordata; class Actinopteri; order Cyprinodontiformes; family Rivulidae; genus Austrofundulus; species Austrofundulus limnaeus. The sequence goes on from NW_013953753.1 coordinate 38,687, forward strand.
AACTCCTGCCTTGTGAAACACCTGCAGCAATGACAGATTCTATCCTGGCCCCAGACAAAAAATCATGTATGGTAATTCTGAGCCAACATCTGGTAATCATTTTTAATCAATTCTTTCTGATAAGAGAAGAGCCATGACTTGTCCTTTATTTACATGTTAGCAAAGAGAAAGACTTGATAAGAAGTGTACTTTTAAGCTTTTAACAAATCAGATGAGCATGTACTAGATTTGTTTCTTTCAGAATAAACAGATTGTTACGTAATCTTTTTATTCCCAGCTGGAGAGAACAAAATCACTTTCTGCCCCTTCTGATGATGTTCCCAAGATCCATTATGCAAAGTAACCAAACTGAACTGACCCAGTGAGCTGACTGACTCACACAGCGTGCAAGTTAAAGTATCGGGGGAGTGGATTTGTTATCAGCAGCCTCTCAGTARGTGATCTGGTCAAAGTGCACTGTGGTGAACTGTGAAAAACCCAGTGAGAGTTGATCCATTCAAATTAACCTCAGAAATAAACTCCACGAAGGTAAAGTATTGTCTTCTTTGTTGGACAGAATGATCAGAATTAGATATTCGTTGTAATCACTGCAGGCCAAAGCTGATTTTTGTGTCTATCCAAGTTTGGATATGTGAGCAGATTATTAATTGTATAAGCTATATCAGCTCGTTTCATGAGCGAGCCATTTCATCAGACTGCTGAACAAGTTTAGTTTTTAGATTTCTTTACCCTCAAAAAAGGGGAAGCCTGAGGACACGAGCTGCAGCGCTGATAATCTGTTCTCAGTCATAAAGACATCTATGATCTGTTTTATTATCTTCAACTCATTTAAGCATTATTTTTCCCCTTGCCCATGAACTTTAATGAACTGAGGTTTAGTGTAAAATGGCAACTGTGCTCTGACCTCCAGGTTGCGAAAATGACTAAAGAAAAAACTCAGAGGAAGGAGTTCATAGAAGCAATAAGTGTTCTTCAATGGGTGCTGAGTTTTCTTTTTTTGGGTAAGATTTAATCAGTTTCTGACTTTAAGTACTGATTCTGCATGAGCTCATCAGACTTTTCTTGTGATCTTGTTACACGGACTGTGGAAACCCTGATCTTGCACCTCCAGGAGTGGCTTGTTTAATCCTGATGGTTTATCTGATGTTTACCTCCCTGTGGCCGCTGGCCACTCTGTACTTCATATGGATGGTGAAAGACTGGTACACCCCTGAAAAAGGTACTTTTATATTGTATGCATTTACTAATTTAGACATTTTGACAGTCAGGACTACATATTTTTTTTAATGTTTTCTGTTTTGTGATGTTACGTTGACTGGAGTTTATCATACTTTTTCAATTCTGAGACGTTTACTGTTTATGGCAGCCCATATGCATCAGAATAAAAACTCATACTTAAAGTATCAGAGGTCTATGGGGTTTTCAATAAAACGTGATGCTTTTTTGTCTTTGGTCTGATGTTTGAGGCCATTTGATGTCTGAGGATGTCCTAAAATGTGYACCATATGCTACTTATACTGACCCATTTAGTTCCTAGCATTTTATTTATTTTTATTTATTAACCATTATTCAACCAGGCAAATTCCATCAAAGTCTCTTTTGCAAGGGAGGCCTGAAGGCAACCTGTTGGCCATGTTTCTGGTCTGTGGGGAAAACCAGAGTACTCGAAGAAAATCCACACAAGCACAGGGAGAACGTGCAAACTCCCCACAGAAAGATGCCACATTCAAACCAGAGACTGAACCCAGGAGGACCAGGAGCCTCATAATTGGACTTCAGCTTTAGATTGTCCCGACACTGTTTGTATGTGCGGGTGTAACCAAGCTCTGCCATTGTCTGGGAAATCTCCTGGTATATTGTCTTGTTGCATGCATCTGCCAATAAATTTAAAAAGGTCATCAGACCCTCCAGTAAGGGGTTAAACAACTCTTGAAATGCTCAGAGAAGAAATAGCAATTCTGACACAGTTTGCAGTCATTGCTGTGTGGATCATAGTTCCATTAACCAATGGTTGCTACATGCTTCCCATTTTGAAAAATTTGTCTGGCCCAGTTAAACCAGCCTTACGTAAACCAAACCACAACTGGGACAGTTGTGGTTTGCCATCCTTAAAAACAGTGCCATCATTGCCAGACCTGGCCCACCTCTGGTTGACAAACTACTTGTCATGTCAGCAGTGCCAGTTTAAYACCAGATCTGGCCCACACCACAAATCACAGCTTCGTAGCAAAACAACCAATCACAGCAGAGCASAGCATCTAAATGATCCGACAACAAAGCAAAACAGTACAACATATAATCAGTCAGTAATGAATTTATCTATTGTGTGTCAGTGTTATAGAGGAATAAAATGGTCCATTGGCAGCTTCCTAAACCAAGAAATGCTTTATTACAGTTTATTCAGTATAATTTTATCTACCTTCAATATATCCCTTTTTGACTTTTTTTCTGCATGTAAAATGGATTGCTTTGACAATAAGCATCTCAATAAAGTAAACCCAAATAAAACTGAGACTCCTTTAGTTTAAAGACATTTTTGTGTCCATCAGGGGGAAGAAGAACAACATTTGTGAGGAAGTGGAAGGTTTGGGAACACTTCAGAGACTATTTCCCAATTAAAGTAAGTTTCATTAAGCCTTTTTCCCCTATCAGATTTACTGTCATCATTTGATGTAGTTTGATAAAAAATTTAAATGAACGACAACCAAAAATCTAAAATAGTTTCTTACTTAAATAAAATGTTTATCCAAGACAGAAAGCTATCAGTCATTCATGGCATTTCTTTCCCTCTGTTCTTCATGCAAACACACTTTCAAAATGGGGTTTCTGCCATTTAAGGAGACAGACCAATTAGTTTCTGTACGAACTTCTTCACTCCTTTTTGAAACGTGCCAAACGTGGTTTTTACATCTTGTTAAAAATAATCCAGTAAGATCTGTGGATTAAAGGAGGCACCATATGTTGCTGTAAAACCTCAGTACCTTCTCGGAGGTGTAAATGAGCTTTGCCAACACTGACACCACCCCAAACCATCACAGAGTCTGCTATTGGGACTTGTTACTCAAAAACATTTTTATCTTTGGTCCAGTTCTTTCAAACCCACTTGTCAGACCATGAGCCTCATTTTCACTGCGTGATGTTTCGTTCAGAGAGGCTCTTACTGCCTCTGGACAAAGTTAACACAAGGCTTCTGTTTGAAACTGTACATTTTTCAGTGACATTAATGAATTTACCGCTGTATTTTGGCACAGAACCAATGTTTTCTAATTCATTACCCATGTAGCTTTAAAAGTAATTTAGAAATGACAGTTCTGGTTGAATACTTGTCTAATTTAATGTATGTAAAAATAGCAGATACACTAGAAATATAGGTTTTGGGTTATGCCTTCATTGAAATACAAATGTAAATTATCCAAGTCACCCCCAGCTTCTTTTAATTTTGGGTTAAGAAACAATATCTTGAGTTAAGTCATTTCATCTTTTACACTCATCTACAGACCAATGGCCACTGGACCTGACTCAGCCTTGTTAGATTTTTCTACCTGGATTATAAAACGTATCAGAAAAACTTAAATCCTTTGCATGCATTTCCAATAAATTTTCCAATGACTTCAAAACTTTCCTGAGATGTGTACAAATGAAGCATAATACTGCAGCTCAGGTAAAAGTCCCTGGAATAAATCATCTTTGTTATAAAACACTTCCATTAACAGGTTAACATAAAACTCTGCTTCTTATCTCCACACGGTCTGATAAAGTGCTGTAAAAGTAGGTTTGGTTTTCTGATTAATGGCAGAATCTGACTGATCAGCGAGTTCTTACTGTTTTCTGCTCAGCTGGTGAAGACGGCAGAACTGAGTCCAAAGAAAAACTACATCTTTGGCATCCATCCACATGGAATCATGAGCGCTGGAGGCTTCGCCTGCTTCAGCACAGAGGCCTGCGGCTTTGCCGAGGAGTTTCCTGGGGTGAAGTCCACCTTGGCCACACTGGCAGGCCTATTCAAATTACCACTCTTCAGGGAATACCTCATGGCTGCAGGTATTTACCAAGTCGACAACCCTAATATTATAGACTGTTAGTCTCAACCTTTTAACCTTTTTGGCAAAACTGACAAACGACCAACAAGTTTTTATTGACAGTGTTTTGTTATGCCTACACCTGCTCAGATCATTTGGTCCATCCTATAATGTTCTTGCCTTTAAACCAAATTAGTCTCAATGAGATGAACCGCTGAGGCTCTTGTCCATGTCTCAAGGTCTTTGTCCGGTCAGCAAAACGAGCCTCGTCCACCTCCTGTCTAAAAACGGCAAAGGAAATGCGGTGGTGATTGTGGTGGGGGGTGCGGCTGAGTCTCTGTCCTCCTCTCCTGGAGTCAACACGGTGGTCATGAAGCAGAGGAAAGGGTTTGTCAGGACGGCTCTGGAGTTTGGGTGAGAACACACAGACTGAGGCATGCTGTAGGTTATCACTGCTACAATAACTTCCATGGTTTTCCACAGAGCTGATCTGGTGCCGGTTTACTCCTTCGGGGAGAACGAGCTTTTCCAGCAGGTGGTTTTCTCAGAGGGCAGTCTGGGCCGCAGGCTGCAGGACTTGTTTAAAAAGATAACGGGTTTCGCTCCATGTCTATTTGTCGGGGAGCGCTTYGTACTCTTGCCCTACAGGACCCCAGTCACTACTGTCGGTGAGTATTTCACAAACCCTCCAATTAATACCAAAAGCATTCCATGGACTGAGCCCGTTTTCCTATAAATCATTGCTTTTCAGTGGGAAGTCCAATCTCAGTGCCACTGAAGGTCATGCCGACGGAGGAGGAGGTTGATCATTATCACCGCCTCTACATGGAGGCTCTAGCCAAATTATTTCATGAACACAAGGTCAGCTGTGGACTTTCTGAGGATCACAAGCTTCAGTTTATTTAGACTTTTCTCACCAATGTTGAACCGTTCATACTGTGGCTTTCAGCGGAGATTACTGGAGTAATTTAACAAATGTACTGAGGGCATTTTCGTGCACATTTCTAGAGTTGTCAAAATGTTTATATTAACAAGGCCTTGTGAGTCTTTTTGACCCAAGACCTGCAGGAGGGTCATAGACACTAAAAGCGTGGTGGTGGGGTGCGGTTATCCATGCTGCTACTGGATGCAGACATTTACAGCACCTTGAAACAGTGTTTTAAAAAAGTATTTGTAGCCTTTGAACTTTTCCACAATTTGTCATGCCACAATCACAAACTTCAAAGCATTTTACTGGGATTTTAAAGAGGACATATCATGCAAAATCCACTTTTATTTAGTTGTTAAATGCATTTTGTTGTATTTGGAGTATCTGTGAGTGCGGAAAAGTTGAATTTAGTCTCTCCTGGTGCTGCAAAGATATCTTTATATTCTGTTCAGTTTTTTTCTATTGAATTATTACGTCAAAGTATTTGCGATGGGATTTTTGAACAAGATCTGGACTCACCAACTACTTTTGTCATTTTATTCTCCTCTGTGTCAGACTCTGGCTCCAACATGTGAGGCTGGATGGACAAATCTTGTTGACATCTTTTAATCAATTTGTAAATACAAAGTTTCTGCGCTGCTATATAGTCGTAAACCCCTCTATCTAACTGGAGTGGACTGGCCTGGAAGTGGACGGGGGGCGGGGTCTGAATCGCCTCCTTTAGTTTTAAAGAGACAGTCTCAAAGCGATTTGATCTGAGACGCACCTCWGAAAAGGGGTGAAAGAGGGGCTTGTGGAGTTACAATGAGGAATTCAAACCAAAACACTGCAGTTCCACTTTATATAGACCACAACTGAATGATTTAAATRTGAAAAAGGGTGTTTCTTTAAGTACTTCTCACAACAAAGTAGTGCATAATCGTGCTGCAAAAGGAACTGGGATGATGGACTGTGCTCAATATTTTACACCGTTTTGTTTTCATGATGCTGTTTGATCACTATGTGTTTGATTAAAGACCTCTGATGCCTTTAGAGCTGCTGGATTTATACTGGACCTACCAGGTAAATTTACACACAGGTGGATTCTAACCGTTTGCTGTTCTGGATTTTAGTTTGGGGTATCCGAGTAAAGGAGCACGCCACACATTTGAGATTTTTATGTATTACAAACAACCTAAAAACCATTTATCACTTTTTATTTCCACTTCACATTTTGTTTGATTGATTTTATTAAATCCCAGTAAAATACTTTGAAGTTTGTATTAAGGTTTGAGGCTTATAAAATACATTTTGAGGCACTAAAATGGCTAAATAATAGATGTAAAAAACATGTAGAAAAAGAAATTTTATTTAGACATAAAAGTGAAATTGTGACAAGATTTAATCTGTCAATGTGTGTTTATGATTAGGATTTTCTAAAAATCCTAAGGAGCACAAATATTTAAAGCATCAGCTTTCCAGTTCATCCTAATAAAACTGCTAAAACTAGTATTTTTTGTTTGTTTTTATAACTCTTTTTTTTTTTTAAAAAATATGCTGGTTTACATGTATCGTAGCTACAGCTCATCTAAATTATGTCATATAAATCTACAGAGTAGGCAACAAACAGRAATTTTCCATAATTCATTTTCATTAGTGGTGATTAAATGTTAGTGTTCCTTCTCTAATGAGACTGAACAGATCTTACAGGAGTGAAGTTTTATAAACTCATCGTTGTTGAAGATCTCCTTTACTTTCCTATATTTTTCCAGCCCAAGAGACCGTTTTAAAGACCTCCTTGTTACTCATGTTTAACTTATGAACCCTCTTAAGACTAAAATGTTTCGTCAGTATCTTCTTTCAGCTCTAGTTAAGAGAGATTTCTTGGAAAAAATGAGTTTTTTTCTCCATTATTATTTGATGAACCAACATAAAGCAGTATTTAATTAGATTGCTTAATAATTACACAATGTCCTAATTGTTATATTAATAGGTTTAATGGTTTATTTTCCACCCCATGTCCCACGAGTGTGCATTTTCCATTTTTTTAATTGGCATCTAAAACTGAATTATAGCGTTTGTGTAAATCGTCTCCTCCTGGCTTACATTTGTTTTAGGAATTAAAACTTAGTGAGGATGCAGCTTATAATGTATTTGCAAATGTTTTCCAATAATAATAATGTATAAGCTATAAATAAAGTGCTGCTATGTTGTACATGCTTTAATATATTTGTCTGCGTTTACTTCTGATCTTGTCAGTGGAAATGAAAAACTACAAAGTCCAAATAATAAATTGTTTGATTTTTTACTTGTCTTTCATTTCTCATTTACTTTGCAGAGTTAAAGCCAGGTCAACAGTTTAAGAACAAAAAACTATATATTTTAATTATTTCAATACCTGAAATTTGTGCTTTTAATGTGAACGTGTCAAATTAAATTAGTTAAGGCCCAACACTGATTCTTAAGTGTCTTAATAAGGATTTGATTTGTCATGGATGAACTTTCTGGGTGGATTTTTTTCATCAGCTGTTTGTCATTTGATTTCTGCGATTTGCCTAAAGTCAAACAAACAAAAGACTATTGGATTTATTGACTTAAACCAACTTTATTGTTGAACCAGTTGACAGCAGTACAGAAGCATCTTATAGTTGCACAACCATTACAAAATGAAATACTTATGAAAAGAAATAATGTTAAGTACTAAAAAAACAGGCAGAAAAAAAACACTGCTAAAGAGTAAAAGGTAGGAGGGACTGAGTGAACCTTCTAAAAGAAGTCCATATCGTCTGGTGCGTCCAGGTCTCGATATTCGATGATGTTTCGTGGATCTCCTCGGGACATTCTGAGATGGTTCAGGGTTGAAGGAGGAAAAACAAACAGGAATGAGCTTGAAAACAAACAGCTGACTCGTTCAAAAAGCCCACGTAGAACTGGTCTTACCTGATGTTGCGTGGTTTTCCCAGGTAGCCACCTTGGCCCCGGAAGTTGTCATAGTTTCCTCTGCCTCCTCCAAACTGATTAGGTGGGTAAGGAGGCCCACCTGGGACAAAAGAATTTAGAGATTAAAGCCTGGTTGAAAAAAAAACATTCAGACTATTTGAACATGTTTAAGCAGTAACATACCGCCGTATCCCATCAGTGGTGGGCGTGGCTGAACAAAACTCATTGGAACTTGAGGACCTTGAGGAGGGAATGGCAAAGTGGGAGAGAGCAAACCTGTAGGAAAAATAAGATGTTTATTTTATTCTTTACAAACAATTCACAGTTAATATCYAAGTCCAGGAGCTCTAACTGAAGTGTTTAGAAAGAACAGGACCAACCTTGCCCTGGACCAGGAGGAGGTGGAAGTTTGATCTCTGGAAGTGAYGGTCTCTTAGCATCCATGAGGAAATTGTTGAAAAACACAACCTCCTTTTTCACCTCTTCAATTTTGTCCCCATGTTTATTCAGGATGTGCTTCCGTACAAACTCTGGACCCTTGAAATTGATTTGAAATGAATGACATGTTGTAAACTCAGCTGCCAGCATGAACTATAACATCAAAACATTTTGTATCCACCTTATTCCTGAGGGAAATCTTTCACGATAGGATTTTGACTCAATTTAATTCACACATCTGCGATCCATATGACGCAATATCATATGTCTATCTAACAGTCATTATGTTAGATGAGCATATACCAATCCACATCAGGCACATGATGAGAATATGGAGCGTTTTTCATTCTGCTCTAATATAACTGACTCAATCATTTTTATCAGTATATTGATGTGGAAACTGAATCAGTGGCTACAACGTTTTGAACACAGACCCAAACAAAAAAAGTGTTATAGAAAGAAAGTGGCAGTTTTCATCACCTATCTACAGATGATGAGTCAAGAAGAATGTGGCTGAAAAGTCAGAATATGAAGCGACTACCAAAACTCTGCAAGTTTGCTTATTTCACTTTGTTTACAAACAGCCGACGGAGGAAAACCTGCATCCTACTTTACGCCTTGGTAAACCTCTGGCGGAGAAGGGACATTGGATCCTCTGAAGGATTTTAAAAAGTGTGACAAGAACATTAGGTATGATTTCAAATATATGAAGAGCACGGCCTTAGTTGTTTGGTATTATCTGTAGTTAATATGCAACGAGTGTTTATGGCATGGCGGACCAGCATAAAACTAAAAATATTGTAGTTTCACGACAGCCTTGTTTAAGAGTAAACCCAGAGGCAGTTAAAAAAAATCTTACTCTAAATTTTATATTGTAGTTGTGATAGTGTACCACTGAAAATGGTTCCCATAATTCACACAAGTCTTGGAATAAGGTGGATAAATTACACTGCAGCATTTTTCTAAGCCTCACCTTAAATTTCTTGCCGCTTAGAGGGCAGAGCCATTTGTCTTTTCCCAGCTCTTGAGTGTTGGCAGACACAAACTTCTCCACTTCCTCCTCGGGATCCTTACGACCCATCTTCACCGCCTCCTCTTCAGACAGGACTTCTTTTAAACTAAACAATGGAGACAACTTCTCCTCCATCATTTTCTGCCACTGTTGCACTGTTTAAAGGAAACAAGAAAGATGCACAAAACATGTGACCAAAACTTTGAGTTGAAGAAGAGCCTTATTGTGGTTTATTGTGAACATGTTTTGCCAAAAACGTGCTGAAGTCACACATGATCTGACTTCACAGTCTAACYTTCCCAACCCCTGGACTTCCTTTGACACACACATTACACTCAYCTACTGTGCTTGAATTAATCACTTTATTTTAACTTTATTACAATACTGTGCAATATCAGTAACCAAGTCTACAATATCACTAYAGTTTACTTTTGTTCCTAACTTTTTACTTTAAGTGTATGTTTGCACTAATCTGTTTGCACACRTATATAATAATAAAAGGCGTTCATTCATTTTAAAGGTCCAGAGTGGGTGATGTAGTGACATCTAGTGGTGAAGCATCAGTAATACAGACATGAATAAATCACAGATATGATCAAGGTGACCTGAGTTCAATAAAAACAATACRTATAGATTTCTGACTGTTCTTTTAATATATTTCTTTAAAAACTCTTACTGAAACTTGCACCAATACATCATTAACCAAAATGTAACTATGCCATTCAAAAAAAAAAGCAATTAAGTGCATCTAGTCTCAGTTTTTTAGCTCCTAAACAAAATGTGGTAAATAAACACACTGACCCTCTCCTTGTGTAATCCGATTGGGAGGAATGGGTCCACGGACGTGGATCATGCCGCAGCGATTGGGCATTTCATCCTCGCTGGGATACTCGCAGGTGTTGTAGTAATCGACCGAATGAACAAGCCGCAGATACAAGATCAAACGGTCTAAAACCTGAAATTAAAAAAAAAATAATCTCAAAACAGTTGTAAATAACTAATCCACCAACTTGGGCCATTTAGACCAGAACRAATTAATATTGTTTTAATTTGGAGCCATGTTTTATGCAAATAAAAAATGAAACCTTGGCTAGTTTGTCGTCTCTTTCCACAGTCATCTCTGTAGGGTTTCCTTCTTTAGAACTCTCCTCAGGATCCAATCCACCCCCAGAGCCCAGGAGCTCCTCTTCCTCAGCACTCACCTCCTCTATCAGGTAGTCAGTGATATTCTTCAGCACGGGATTCTGAGCTGGCAACTGTTAGAAAAGAAAAACMTATTAGAATGACTCATTAAAAACCTCAAACATTTACAAAACGTTGARGAGTTGATCAACAGTACCTCAGAGCCCTGGCCCTCCTCTTGAGTTCTGCTGCTCCACAGGCTCCCCTTCTCATCCAGAGCATGAATGAGCTTGGCCGACAGCTTGATGTCGTTGCGGAGCACCTGCTTATGCTGAGTGATGCCGTTCACGTTACGCACCCTGCGAACCAAGTCCCGGTTCACCCCTGGTGCCAGTTCACAGTCTCGCAGCTTTAAAAAAACAAACAAACAGTGAAACAAAGATTTAATGGTAAAATTTGCACAAGTAAGAATAAGATGAAAAACACTAAAAGACTCTGAACACATCCTTTAACTGCAGCTTTAATAAAATAATTAAAAAAGCAGAAAAGTTATTAAAAATACAAATGTAATCTAACAGTGCCAAGTCAAATATATGTATAAACAACARATAAATCTACAACCCATGCTGGTTTCTCTGTGTTAAAACAATAAAACCTTCATACAGAAGAGATAAAGCACATAAAATGTTTGACACGCGTCATGAACACCTACACGTATGTTCTGTAAATCCCAACAGATTTCCTTGATATTGACACTACGGTCAAACGTCACCCAGCAGCGTCTGAAAAACCTGAAAAAGGACAAGCTTCACTAAAACACTTTGTATCTTTGTTCTCGTGTCACACAATGAGTGCCTTCATACAATTATTAAAGGGAAAGTTGTTTTTTTAAGCCAACCTGCGCTCAGGATGAGGGTCAGACAAGCAAACACGCAGAAAACCAGGGTAACGCCGACACAGCTTTGGAGAAAACAAACATACATTTAAAGGTCAGATAAACACAAAATGTATTTAATATAAGTGATTCTACATTTCTCAGGTGATCTATATTGTTTATGTTTTAACTCACAGCCACAATCTCAGCCTTGGAGATAGTCGGAGCAATGCTCCTCATGAACAGAGAGCAGGTTTTGTGCAGCGGCCGCGGTCTGGGAGAGTCATCTTTGGGCTTCTTCTCTTCCTTCCTGTTCTCCTCAGACTTTTGTTTCTCTTCTAGGACATTCAACGAAAGAAAGCAAACCGAGTGACCATGTTCATCATCTGATTGTAAAACTCTTGAAATTAGTTAGAAATCCTTTAAAGGGGAGGTATTACGTAATTTCCTGGAACATAGTTCAATTCTACACCTCAAGTAACTCCTTATGTCAACCGCTGCTGTGGTACCTTCAGTTGTTATGAAAATGCTGTATATATCAAAAATTGGACTTTGCATCAAAGTCTGTTTAAAGCAACTTGAAATTGGCCTCTCTCTCTTTAGGAACCTCCTACCATTTCTGACACTCCCGCTTCATCATGTAATCATAACAATGCTTCATGCTGTTTAATATATTGCATAGTATTTTGTTGTAAAAATAAAAAAATATATAAAAAAAGCAATATTATATAATATCGGTTTTTGAAATTGGTAGCTCAGAGTACAGTTGAAWCTTACTCGAATGATCACACATTGTACCCAAAAACTATGTTACTGATGTACATGTAAAACAGTTTTTGGGTATAAGAAGCTACTTTTTGCGAAGAAACTATAAATATATGTCATTATGAAGCTGTTTCCAATGAAAACATGAACATTCACTGTTTTTAAGATATGTTTTGCTAGTCTGGTGGARCTGTGAGGGAGGAGTGCTCTTTGGGCTGGGAGCTCAGCTGCAGACTGAGCTCCAGGGAGGAGCTTTGGTTAAATAGGCGGAGCTTTGTACCAGCAAGAGTTTAGACAGCTCCACGTGGCTACAGGAGATTCAAGGATTTATCAAACACCCATGAATGAGTCAAAGAAACACTCTGAATGTGTGTTTGATGAGGAAATTACATTACAACTCAAAAAAGTAAATTTTACATAATACCCCCTTTAAAAGCATCACAAATTTGATTCCTCACCTTCACCTTCCTCTTCTTCTTCGTCCTTGTCCTCTGCTTCCTCGTCCTTCTCCTCTGCTTCCTCGTCCTTSTCCTCTGCTTCCTCGTCCTTGTCCTCTGCTTCCTCGTCCTTGTCCTCTGCTTCCTCGTCCTTGTCCTCTGCTTCCTCGTCCTTGTCCTCTGCTTCCTCCTTCCTGTCGGGTTTGTCAGAGCAGTTGGAGTTGGAGTCAGAATCAGAGTCGGACTCGCTCTCTGAGGCCGAGGCTTCGTCGTCACTGTCCTCGCTGCGCTTCCTCTTTCTTCTTGCCTGTCGAATGAGAACACCAGGGCTGTGTGGGTGATGTCTTCATGTTGCAAACAAGTTATTTCTTCAATCAGAGCAACAATAACCTTTTTCGGTTCAGGCACTTCTTCTTTGACATCATGTTTTTCTGCCTCCTCTTTCACATCCTCCCCATCTGCTGTGGCTGCTTTGTCTGCGCCGGCAGAATCGCTTTCCTCCTGCAGAACAGTCAGCCATCATAACCAGCTCTATAAAATTAATGCCAACAGGAGTTTTTTTTATGTACACACCTTCTCTGTTTTGTCTTTTTCCACTGAGGGTTTGCGGTCTCCAGGCAATGCTTTAAGGTCTTCCTTCTTTGGAGACTCAGGTCCTCCTGGAACAGCCCCGGTCTTCTCCCTGTTCACCTCCTCTTCAGGTGGCATGTCCAAAATGCGAAGATCGTGGTCAGTCCCTCCTTCCATCTTTATCACAGCTAATGGCAAACAAAAGTTTGTATTTTAATGCAAAATAAAGAGGAAGTCAACTGTTCTCCCAAAACACTTCTGTTTTTTCAGTTAATAACAAAATCTCCAACATTTCTCTTTAAGCCGTCCGAGGCCTCACCTGCATCCAGAACCTTGATGATGGCCGGGGTCTTCTCGATGTCCATGGACACGTTATCAAACCAGCCGTTCTCCAACAGGAACATAAAGACATTCAGGCGATTGTGGAGGCCACTCTGAGCCTCTGCCTTAAGCCGGCTGGCCTCGTCTGGGTGGTATTTGGACCTGAACCTGTGTCCAGAGTTGGGATCCACAAAAGAGTGGGGAGGGAATGACGGGGGTTTGGGATGGAAAGGATGCAAAAGTTACAAAAGAAGAAGAAAAATAAATAAAATTACACATCCAAGCCACATTTTTTTGATGTCATAACATTATATTGAACATTTTGATTGATCTGAGCTTTTACAAAATCCTAATATGAGATTTTCAACAACTTAAACCCACAGTGCCAGGCTATTTGTTGAAACATCTTTAAAAAAAATTCAAATACATTAGTAGAAATTAAATGTATTTGAATTTTTGCATTTTGTGGTCTGTAGATCCTAAATCTAGTCTGTAATAATCATAGCTTATATTTAAAATACAAAAAAATAACTTACCAAAACATTACAAAAGACAATTTTCAATTAAGCATTTGATTATTGTAACATTAAATATGTTTATCATTGAGTGGACCACAGTTACCTTTTGCTCTGCCAGTTTAATAACAAATAATTACACAAAGGAGAGGGGTCTCTTCTGTCAAAATGCGCTCCACTTCACCCCAGTGGTGTGTCTGTATGCACACAAATTGGGTTTTGGGACTCGATTTGATCCAAATATGAAAAAGAAAATGATGCAGGAAAAAAAATACAAAAAAGAAGAAAAAACTCCTCCATGTGTGGAGGACTCCTCAGCTATCTTTCTAAAGTCCCTGGTACTTTGTGTCTAAAAGCAACTGCATTGTGCGCAGTGCGGACCCTCGCTGTCTAAGACTGACTGGTGCGGACGAGCTCCACTTCTCAGCTGGGGTAAGAAAAAAATCGTCGTCAACGTGGAAGTGAAGGGAAGGAGGATGGGTTAGGTCAAAACTGAACATATTTTTATACATGACACCTGTGGAACAAGTAGTAAGCATTAAAAACAATAAACAACTTGAACTGTATGATATTAAATAACAAAAATAATAATTCAACCAATAAAAAAAAAACAAAGAAGACTAAGATCTTTGTATTTTTACAAGCAGAAGCTTCGGCTCTGACTGACTGTAAACTCACAACACAAAAGCACTTAGCAAAATGACGCATGTTCATTACCATATTTATGTGAGTATAATGCAAAAAAATAGTTCAGAAAGTTGGGGGTCGTATTATACTAATACTAACGTCCAACCACAATAAATTTCCATATTTTCTTGGATTTAACTGAAGTATTGTGACAAAGGGGATAAATCATCATGATTGCTCCCTCTGCCGTCATGCATCCATCATGCATAACGAAGCACATAAATAACAACAGTAGTTGTTTTTTTTTWAAACACATCATGGTCAGATCATTTTGAGTGACATGTAGAAGCTCAAGCTGCTTCTCCGCACCCACAAAAATGCCCACAAGTGTCCCCAAAACAATCTGTTTCTCCCCCAGAGGGTACACCGCAAAGGCTGAAAAACCCTGAAGTCTGTATGAAATTAAGGGTATTATTATTATTATACACATGGCTAAGATTGTTTTATGCTTTTCAGGCTCAAGAATTTTTTTTTGCATTTTACTCGAATAGCATTATACACACATAAATACAGCAATCCTTTCTTATTCTGATATGTAGATATCAAGAGTACCAGCACTAATTATCTGAGCTGAATAGTCTACATTCTGATTTAATGGACTTCTTTGCTATTTTATTAATGTTAAATGTAACTTACGACACTTAAAACTATCATTATATCCTTTATAAAACACTAGTAATTCATAAAAAAARGGAAAAATATTGCTTGTTCCTAGTGATAAACCTAAAAACTAAAAGTAAAACACTTTAACAGCTATTTAATGTCACATTTAGGTAACAGTGTCATGGTAAAGGCAGCTCTGATCGTACCACTCTTCATCTTTATGAGCCAAAAAGAAGTCCTGCATCTGCTGCCGGCGGAAGTCAATCTTGTACTCATTGTAGCGCTTCACTGCTTCCGTCTCATCCACAGAGTCGTCCAAAGACAGAAGGAACTCCTTAAAGCTCTTCATTATCGGAGGGGGWGGACCCAAGTCTATGTCATGGATGTTACCAAGCCTAATGAAAGAAAGAGAGTTGGATTTAGTGTTGACTAGACCTGATCTGATTTAAGTGAAGTAGTTTTGGAAAACAATGAACTGACTGGTTCCCGAGTTCAATTCTCACCTGGCCTGAATGGGGATCCCCTGGTGAGGCTGCATGAGGTGCAGATCAGGGTGGCCCCAGTGCTGCGGCGGGCCATAGCTCGGCCCGCCTCCGCCACCAAATCCCAAGTCATACCCCCCGCGGTAGGGGTCTCCACCATGGTCATCCCTGTCAAGACACATAAACCAGATTGAATAAGAGAAGAACCCAGCAGGAGAATGTGTTCTCAGTGTTATTAATAATCTCACCAGTCTCTTCTCATGCGTTTCTGCTGGGGACTCATGTCGTGTCTGGATGGGGAAAATCTCTCTCTGCGACCTCGGTCATAATCCCGGTATTCGCCGCGACTACGACGTTCCCTGCCCCTATCCCACTCCCTGATGTGTTGATTAAAAAGAAAAACAAACATAAACTTACTTGTCTTGTGTGTTTCAGCAGAGTATCAGGAGAATTACACAACAGTCACTGAATAAGTGGTTGTATTAGGCTTCACTACACAAGGTTTCTGACTGAGATTTAATGAGATCAGTGTTTTCTGTCCAATACCTGTCGTTCCAGTCATCTCTGCGTCGGTCCTCTCTTTCTCTTGAACGATCATAATCACTTCTTTCCCGTCTGAACTTGTCTCTCCTCCTGCGGTCGTACTCATCATCACTGTCTCCCATCTCTAAATGATACAAGCAAAATAAAATTTAATGCGAATGAATAATGTTTATAATATATATATAT
>NW_013953753.1:56107-57425 GCF_001266775.1 Austrofundulus limnaeus
TATATATATATATAGGACAAAACACGTTTTGTAATAAGTCCCAACCAAAAGGAAGGGCAAAGGAACAGGTACTCTGATAGAGAAGCTGCCAGCGGCCTATTTTCACGCCGGGCTAATCCAGTTTATTTTAGCGATAAAATTAAATGTAATTGTATCTATTCCTCTACCAGCATCCCTAATATTTAGTGATAAAACGTATAGTATATATAAAGGCGTAGCAGCTAAAGCAGACAGTTGTGAATATGCTAACAATGGTGACCGTCGTTAGCAAATGTGCTAGCATCCTTTATCCTAGTTAGCTACAATTCTCAAATCAAACGTCGTGCAAATATTTTTATTGTAAAGAAGCTACGTGTTGTCATGTCGGTCCAACAAGATTGACAAAATWTGGCATAACAAACGAAAAGCACTCTTTTACCTTGAAATTTAATGACTTGCTTTGAATCGTGCTCTTTCGTCTTTACGTCTTCTTCTTAGATTTGCGTACAAGCAATCATAAAGCAGCAAACGGCTGCGAGAGCGACTAGCGCCCCCACCTGGTCTGGAGAAAAACTTCAAACATTATTTTTGAAAACTTATTGTAGCTAAAATTATGCAAAGTTGTGTGAAAAACTGAATGTGTATATTTTATTGGGTATAGTAATACATTAGATTGAAAATACAATTAATTTGTTTTCTTCTGCCAAAAATTAGACATAATTGGTATAATTTGAAATAGGACTGGTTTAGTTTTCCACAAAGGAAAAAAAATATTCAAGTTTCTAGATGTTTGAAGGAGTATTTTAACATAATCATCTTTTGCTATGCTTGAAAAAAATGTGCTGAAAAAAAATAGAAAATCTTAACAATTTTGGGAATTATGAGAGCTCTATCAGGAAGCACAACACAATTTTCCTTTAAAATATTTCACATTTTTAGTCTTGTCTTTTGTTTAATCGGTGTTCAGACACACACTCACTCTCACATTTAAATATACAAATGGCAAATGAGACAGCACATAATTTACCCTGGCATCTTCCTTACAGTAGCATGAACTATTTATAGTCTGCTCCAGTAGTGACCTCACTCATCAGCTTGTTCCCCTCAGCTTCATCCTGCAACTCACCATGTAATTTTTTAGGTAGCATGAGAATATGTGTGCATATTTTACAGAAAAAAGTCCTTCTGCTTGTCGGAATAAGGAAAAAATATCTATTTTAAATTTAAATGGTTTCCCTTATTAGAAATTGATTGGTTCTTAGTTAATGTCCTGATGCATCTCAGTAATCCAGGTAAAAAAATCAAAAAAAATTGTATAGGTCTTCTGGACGGGTTCTTC
>NW_013953753.1:58425-58748 GCF_001266775.1 Austrofundulus limnaeus
AAAAACTTTTGTGTGTGTGTGTGTGTTTTTCACTCATCTTTTCTCCACGAGGGGGTGTGCTGCCGTCTGCCTCAATCTGCCCCCCGACTCCTCCCACCAGAAACCCCGGTCAGATGTGGTCATCACTTTTGTCCGCAGTTGAAGAATCCGTCCCAGTGGTCACAGGTGTGCATATCATGCAGACGTGGCGTTCCACCCAGGAAGCCTCGCTCCACCCCCCCTGTCTCTCCTCCTTGCAACAGTCATGATGATGGTCGCTTAAGCTGACTGATGGAACAGCTTATCAGAAAACAGTCAAAACGCACTTGTGCAATGTTCAGGCT
>NW_013953754.1:0-9320 GCF_001266775.1 Austrofundulus limnaeus
TTATCTACTGTTGCTAATCTAACAGTTTGAGGTAAACCCACTTCTTGTCCAAACAGTCCTCAGATCAGCTCCAGAACCCCGAACTAAACAAATGTGTCTAGAGAGAACCGAGGTTTAAGGACAACTCTGCTTCTTTTGTGTTGCTAGGCAACAGCATCTCGTTGTGTACATCACTAATATACACCTCTCTGTATTAAACCCGTGTTCCTGCTGATTCCTAGGATTTTATTCATCATGGGAAGTTATTTTATACAAAATTAAGCTTCCTAGGCTGCTGTAATTTTGTCATGCTTTAATTAGACGTCTTTTTTTTYCCTGCGAGGAGCACAAGAGTTTGTTTCTCCTCTGATTTGTTGAACAAATCAACAAAACAAGGCGACTGTAATGTTTTCCCTGTCGAGTTCATCTCCTTTTATCAGAGATTTGGCAAGGGCGGGGTGAGGAAGTTTTTGCTCAAGTCTGTGTTTATATTCGTTTGTAAAGATGGCAAGATGTGTCATAAATCACTGAACGGATTTAAAYTAAACTCTCAAAGTATTCATTGGGTTGACTTCCACACTTCTGGAGTCAGCCCATTTCAAGATGGCCACCAAACTTAGAAAGAACAAAAATATCTATAAATCAGTTTGTTGTGCATGTACTGAGTTTAAATTTAGTGATAGAAGCTGAGACTCATCCCTCCTGCTCTGTCTGGTAGCAAATTATGTCATGAACCACAGGATGAATTTTAATGAAGCTTTCAGGAAATAGTCATAGGATTTACAATGAAAGAGATGTGGTAGTAGCTGAGAGTCTTTCAGAATACTGCTCAAGCTCTGCAGTTGGTGGTTGTATTCCTCCTGTCATCTCCRTATGGTTAAATCTGAGCGTTTTCTCTAAATATCTCCTCCTCCACACTCTGATCCGAGCTCTCACATCATGTGTTTCTCTGCTGGTGTTTGTTTATGTCTGGTGTTTTGACCGAACCTTTGCTGAAGACGGAGCTCGAGGCGTCTTCACTGGCGTCTGCAGCTGTGAGCTCATCTGCCTGGTGTGTGTGTGTGTGTGTGTGTGTGTAGGAGTGTGTGGCAGTGTGACATATGCCGCTGCATCTTTCAGTCTTTTCCTCCCGTTCCGTGACGTAAACACAAGGTCAGGACTTGGGAGAGCGTCTGGTATTTGAGGAATACCATGGAGCATCTGCCTGCAAAACAATGCAGACCCACGTCTACAAACATAAGCATAAAGATTTATTCCCTCCTGTCAGTCTTTTTTTTTTTCTCCACACACAGTCCCTCCCACACATGCACAGGCGCTCCACTGCAGTAACATCAGCAGCAGATAGAGGCTGCTGCAGGATTGTCAAAGCTCCCTGGCAGGTTTTTTTTTCTTCTCAAAACCCGGCATCCCACTGGCACATCTTCTTTTCCTCTCCTCTTTTTTTTCTTCTCTTCCTCCTCCCGACGGCCGTCGTCTCTCTCCATCTATCCGTGTCTCTCTTCCTCTCGACCATCCCCCTCCTCCGTCCTCGTCTTCTGGGATTAAAATTGGCTGAGGCCGGTCGCTGCGTCTCGGAGCATCAGCCGATCGGGAAGACTTTGAGGTTCCATCAAGGTAAAAGAAGACGTGCGGCGGTTGGCTGTGAGGCTAAAGGACGACTGAGAGGACAGACTGTCAGTGGATTTAAACCTGTGGAGGAACATTTTTTTCTGTTTTTTTTTTCTTTTAATCAACATCTGGGCCAGCTGCTGATGAGGTGTCTAGATCTCACTGCCTCTATCTTCACTGTCTGTCTCTTCATCAAGCTGAACACACACTAGTGTGTATGTAGAATGTGTGTGTGTGTGTGTGTGTATGTAGAATGTGTGTGTGTGTGTGTGTCGGTGTCTGCATGCCAAACACAGAGCCTGTGCCTGAATACAAAGCATGTGGTTGGACATTTATCCTTCAGAGAATCTCAGCAGGATGCTGATGAGGATTTCATCCCGTCCTCCTTTGTTTTTGCTCGCTTCCCTCTCTTCTCCTCCCAGCCTTTGCTAGGATTAAATGCTAGCTAAAATGGTGTCAGTGTGCACAAGATGCTCCCAACAAAGGATAAATTCAGAACCAGAGTCACCTGTATCAGCATGCCCCTGCGACCAATTTGTGCGCGGAGGCTCAATGAGTTTCCGCTTCAGTGCTGTGTGTTTTCTCTGACAGGTAGGCGCTGCATTAACTTGTAGGCCCAAGGCTGTTGACTCAGTTTGGCATGAGGTCAATAGAGTATGCATGACTGAGGAGACGTGTTTGTCGTTTGTAAAAGGCACACCGTGTAACCTCATCCCCTCTCGCTTGTCGGATGTGATAGCGGTGCATATCAGATGTGTGGAGGAAGTCCTCCTCTCCTGGGCATCTCTTGTTTGAGATAAAGCTGTCTGTGGACCATCCTCTCAGATGCCCCTCTACCTTCAGCTGTCTCATTTATGTTTCACGTYGGATAATAAAAACAGCCTCAGCAGCATAAAATCTACAGAAACAGAGGCCGAGACTGAGGAAGAGGGGGGTTCGAGCTGTTGTCCTCTGTAGCCTTTGTCACCCAGACTGCTGACACTGCACATGAAGCCCCCAAAGGGATCACCGGTTCACACAGTGACCATGACGTGTGTGTGTGTGTGTGTGTGTGTTTGTACGACTGTGTATTAGCACTGTTGACTTTGCTTTGGTGAGGAAATCATTGCGAGCTTTAAACCTGATTAAGCCACAAAATTGAATTTCTTCAATACCCTCAACACCTAATTTTCTACTTCTGTCGGTTATTACGGAAACGTAACACCATTAAAGTCATCTTCAGTTTTAATCTGCACTAAGAGTTGTTGAAAAGSTGCCTTACTTTTTATTTTTGAGTGATGAGTGAAAAATAAAACTAAGATGAAATGCATATGTTACAGAAAACGCTAGTGTGAACGGGTTGTGTTTTCTAAACACTGATCCACAACTTGAAAGAAATGTAGTGTTCTACAGAATAGTTAGTTTCTTATCTTTTTTGTGGAAAGCTACTTGAACAACCTCACTTTGGAAGAAAAGTTTCATTTTGAAGGGACTGACAAGCTAACGGCTAGTTTGAAACCATCGTGGATTTCTGTTGTCTTAAAGAGATAGTCTGGGTTATAGCAGAGATTTTCTCTTGAATTGTTATAAACAGTTGGCACCTTATCATCTGTGATATAAGTCAAAGAGCAAGAGTCCTTGTCTAGACTAGGCTAATGACAAGACACATATTAGTTTTATATTTAATCAGTTTTCAAAAATGATAAAGCAATTTTACAGAATCAAYATACCGGTGTGAAAGAACGCAATATTAGCTAACCAACTGAGGTCTGGCTAGCCGTTAGCCTAACATTAACTAAGAATCCTGCTTTTTTTCTCATCGCTTTGTGCTCTACAACTGATGTCATGGCTGATAAAGTATTAATTTTTGATAACTATTTGACAAAATGGCACTTTACAGAGATAATCTAGTTGAGTTGTTCAAAGTACAATCTAAGACATTACAGAGATAATCTAGTCATTTTGTAATGTCTTAGATTGTACTTTGAACAACTCAAATATGGAGAAGCTAATGGCTAGTCAAAGTAAACTTAAATAAAGTATGTTTTGGTGTGTCATGCAAATGCCAATTAAAAACTCTTTAGACGACCATCAGTTGAGTATTACACAGTCATAGAAATATTACAACATTACTGCTGAAGTGACCCAGGCTGCAGGAAGGGGGCYACAGCTAACTGCTGTTCTTTACTTTCAAAAACAACCACAGAATTTATTTAAATAATCAAGTTATGTGAAATTTACAGCATTTTATGGAGATTTTTTAGGAAGCAGGAATTAATTTTCTTCTTGGGGTCACTCAGACTAGTCGTCAACTCATGAATTCGGTCAGAATAAAACTTAATTTTTCTAAACTGTGATGTTTTAAAGAGTCATCTACAACAGGTAAGATGTTGATTGTTTATAATCTTCCACAAACCCCACATAAAAAGATTAAACTATCACTTGTAGGAAGTCGGGCTTTCTTACTTTGGAAACTTGGAGTTTAGCATCAAGATTTCTGCAGAGCTTATTTCAATAACTGGGATCATTTCAAAAAAACATCATTTCCTTTGTGGCGGCGGTGATGTGAACTAACCTCCCTCCCTCTGTGTTTGTATTTAGGGGGGGTAGTTGACAAAGACTTGCGGCACTACCTCAACCTGCGGTTCTCCAAAGGCTCAGTGGACCACGACCACCAGCAGATCATCAGAGACAACCTCTACCTCCGCACCATTCCCTGTAAGTCACCCTGGTTTGCCTTCTCCACCCTTCACTCCTCATCTACTCCATCTTCAGTCTTTGTTTTTCCTTAAGTGCCACTCTTCTCACTGCCTCCTGCAGCTCTGGTTCTCTCAGTTTTGCCTCAGGATGTTGCCCGCTCTTTATTTATTAATTTTTTTCATCACACACATGCTCCACTTTGCTGTCTGTCTATCCTGCCTTGTCTTCCCTCAGTCGTCCAAAGTTTCCACAGCAACTACCTCCTTGTCTGGAGGCTTGTTGTGATGCCCTAACCCACACCTCCACCCCCCACAATATGCAGATTTAAAGAGATATTAATGATGTGATTGTTGTGTTCATTTCATCTGTGGATGGATGAAACGCAGACATTTTGTGTTTGAGGTTTTTGTGTGTTTTCAGGGATTGTGTCTTCTTCCTGCTGTGGGATAATGTCATGTTCATGATTGACATGAGGTCTAACCCCACAGTTTCGTCTTCTGTCAGTTCATCAGTCAGCTCATGAATCCATTCTCATCCTTCTCCCTGTTGACTGGATGCTCCTCTGTTCAAGAGGAACTGTGGTTTTTACTAGATGTGTTGTTGAAAGGCAGGCAATGTCTATGGGCCTGAATGTCTGTAAGCAAAATATCTCATGAACCAATGAACAGATTTTAATTAAACTCTCTGGACGTAATTATTAGATGCACAGCTACAAYTGATTAACTTTGAAGTCCATCAAATTTAAGATGGCTGCCACAGCTAGTCMAACTTAAAAAAMCACAAAAATGGGAACAACTCAGTAAATCTTACAGRWACTGAGCTCAAATTTGTCTAGGTACTAGCCGAGAGTCATCYCCAACACATATTTTAAGCGCTAATAATTATAGCAAGATCTGGCTTTTAAATTTWAGCACTAACTGTTGTAGTYATYGTAGTTTGTCTGTTAGCAAAATACCTCACAAACCATTGGGCAGATTTAAATGAAACTTTCAAGATGTTATGATTGCATGTAGATCAACAAATTTTTAAGTTTTGGATGAAATCCAGTTCAAGATGGTCACTACAGCTGATCTAACTTAGCAAACAAAAATGATTAAAAAGCCATTCAAATGTACAGATCATCGAGCTGAAATTTGGTGTTAGTAGCTGAGAATCATCCTCAACACTTCCTTGTTTGATCAGAACAGCTGTGACTCCAACATTTTGTCAACAGAAGGTGTTTTCAGTTTAAAAATATGGCACAAGAGGCGGCGGGTGATTTGCATTCCTCACATGAGAGCTGGATCTTTGAGTTAAAGGGTTTTAAACTCGTTTGGCGTGTTTTCAGTGTTCGGTCAGTTTTCTGATTCAGACTGCTGATTTAAGGAGAGATCCATAATTAAAACGATAAAAAWAAAGTTGGTTTTGACGTCACTGACTCTTGTGTCTGCTGAGCGTCGTCCTCTGTTGGTGTGTTGAGCTGCTGACACAGAAGTGAGTGTTTGTTACGAACCTGCAGCTGCACTATTCCTGAACACCCCCCAATCATCTTCATCTCTTTGCTTTCACCCTCTTTCATGTTGTCCCTGTGTCTTTGATTCCTCACTTCCCTGCATTTTCTCTCATTCGACTAGTTTTAATTTCAGCAGCCCCTGCCCACTGCCGTCCCCAGACTCTTCGCTGTGTTTTAGTGCAGTTAAGGCCGACTGACAGAGTGACAGCTGCAGTAATGAGAATTGGCTAAACCTCACCACCTTCTCCCTGTTAATGCTGAAGGACGCCCTGTGCCTGTTTTGCTCACATGATCCCTCCTTTTAGTCACGGCGTTTCAATTACAGCCACCTTCTAAGCTTTTATGAGAGTGGAAAGACAATTATTTYGTGTGGTGATTTAGTAATGACACCCCCCATAATTAAGTGCCTATCACTTTACAAGGCTTTAATAAAGATTCGAAATTTTCAATAGACCGCCTGCCCTTCAGCTTTAAATTATATGTTTGTTGTGTTAATTTAAATCTAGTTGTGTTGATTCAGCATTCACTCTGTTGTTTCCTCCATCTTTTTTTTTTCTGGATACTAGCTATCCTTTAGCTACTTTTGGATTTTAGCTTTTTTCTTGCTACTTTAGCTATCCTTTTGATACTTTTGCTTTTAGTTAGCTTTCTGATTTTTAAATTATAGCTAGACTTTGAATACTTTTAGCATGCCTATTGCTACTTTTATCATTCGGCTATCCGTGATGCATTTAACTTCTAGCTAGCCTTTTGCTACTTTCGAATTTTAGCTTGTCTCTTGCTACTTTCACTTTTTTATCAAGGCTTTTGGTACTTTTAGCATTTAGCTATCCCTATGATTTGTTTTAGCTTTTTAGTTAGTCTTTTTTACTTAAAGCTAGATTTTTGTTACTTTGGTTACTTTTGGCTTTTAACTACCGTCATGCTGCTTTTAGCAGCCTTTTTGAAACTTTTGTTTTCAGTTTGCTTTCTGAATTTTAGATTATAACTAGACTATTGATAACTAGCATTTTGAGATTTTTATCATTTTGTCTTTTGATATTTTTAGGTTTTTACCTAGCTTTTTGCTGCTTTTAGCATTTAGCTATCCCTTTGATTGTTTTAGCTTTTAGTTAGAATTTTTACCTATAGCCTTTGGCTTTTATTTGGCAATGCTTAGTTTATATTTTAGCTATTCTTTTGTTACTTTTAGCTTTTCCTGCTCTTTTGTTACATTAGCTTTTTAGCATGCCTGTTGCTACTTTTAGCATTTAGCTAGCCTTTTTGATCTTTATAGCTTCTGGCTAGCCTTTTGAAACTTAGTTCTAGCGTTTTTTGACATATTTGGCATTCATCTAGTGCTTTAAAATATTTGGCTTTTAGGTAACCTTTTGCTGCTTTTGGCTTCTAACTGGCTTTAGCAGGTGTTTTGCTCATCCATCAGAGTGACACAGCTTCCTTTTAGATGGCTAAAAAAATCCGGACCGTTGATCCTGAATGCCGCTCTGCTCACGTCCGGTGGGGCTGTTTGTTGTCGTGGTTTGAAGCGTTAGAAAATCAGTGTTTTTTCTCCCCTCCTTCTCTTGTCTGCGGCGCTCTGACCATGCTGTCAGTGCGGGTCTGTCAGCCTGACGAGCAGACGCCACTCTGCATCACAACATGCTGTCAAGGACGTGGGAGGAGGTGTGTCTTGACTGTCAGTGTGTGCGTTTGTGTCTGTTCGTTCAGCTAGAAGGCTGTTGTGCTGACATCAACCACTGCATCCTGTTACATCATTTCGCTCAAGGATTGCCCCGTTCTCACCCCCAAAAATAATAAACCTAATGTAAGAATTCACTGTCTGATATGAATAACTTTGTGTTTAGCCCCCTTGGTTTGTTTTTATGGAAATGTCTGGACGTTTCTTTTCCTCATGCTCTCACCTCGGCAAGCACAGATTCCAGATGAAAGCAGGTTCACCTCTTCAAGGACATACATGCTCATATTTTCACCATCGTTGAAGAGTGATGTATGAAATGACAGATTTATTTACTAATTTTTGAGTGGGAAAGAGTCTAAAAGGATTGTGACAGATATACCAGCCAAACTTCCTGAGGCTTTAAATTGACAAAATTGCAGCTTGTTTCCTTTAATCAACGCAAATTATTTGACCTTTTCAGTTTTCCTGCTTCAGCATCCGTCAAGGCAATTTCTGCTGATTTAAGTAAACATGAGGATGTTAAAGATCTAAACTAACAGTCTGGCAGTCTTTAACAGAATGCATATTACCTGCCACATTTCATGTCAAACATTAAGATTATATACTGACAACGGGTGGAGTTGTAGACCTTAAATGATGTCATCTCATGTGAGATTGATCCTGTGAGATGTGTTGGTGCTCAGAGAATGTGTTGAGGGTGACTCTCAGCTACTACAAGTCCCAGTTTACAGTACACTATTTTTAAATACTACTGTAGCATTTCTGCTGCATTTGGCAACTGCACTCATTTTCTTGAACCTCAAAGCTTTTTAAACCAAGTCCGTCCGTCCGTTTTCTGCTGCTTATCCGGGGTCGGGTCGCTGGGGCAGCAGCCTAAGCAGAGAGAACCAGACTTCCCTCTCCCCAGCCACTTGGGCCAGCTTGTCTGGGGGAATCCCAAGGCGTTCYCAGGCCAGGCGAGAAACATAGTCCCTCCAGCGTGTCCTGGGTCTTCCTCTGGGCCTCCTCCCTGTGGGACATGCCCGGAACACCTCACCAGGGAGGCGTCCAGGAGGCATCCTACCCAGATGCCCGAGCCACCTCAACTGGCTCCTCTCAACGTGGAGGAGCAGCGGCTCTATGAGTCCCTCCCAGATGACTGAGCTTCTCTCCCTATCTCTAAGGGAGAGCCCAGACACCCTGCGAAGGAAACTCATTTCAGCCACTTGTGTCTGCACTCTCGTTCGTTCGGTCACTACCCAAAGTTTGTGACCATAGATGAGGGTAGGAACGTAGACTGACCTGTAAACCGAGAGCTTTGCCTTCTGGCTCAGCTCTCGCTTCACCACGACAGACCGGTACAGCGCCCGTATCACTGCAGATGCAGCACCAATCCGCTTGTTGATCTCCCGCTTCATTCTTCCCTCATTCGTGAACAAGACCCCGAGATACTTGAACTCCTCCACTTGGGGCAGGACCTCCTCCCCGACCCGGAGACAGCACGCTACCGGTTTTCAGCTCAAGACCATTGTCTCGGATTTGGAGGCCAAACCAAGGTCTCCGAGTAGAATTTTTTTAGAAACATCAGTGTGAAATTGCATGTACTCACTACGGACAGCTGCAGTCAGTAGTTTTACTGCACTTGCGCAAGTAGATGAACAACAGTAACCCTCAATTTACACTGCGTCCTCTCCGCAGTAAAACCGCACCCATTATAATCAATGGGCCTCATGCAGGAACATGTTYGTATTCTTATCCTAAATTTCTCTTACTTTTGTTCGTATGAAGGGTTCGTACGAACATGTCACGTCAGATTCAGCAAACTCTTCTATCTTCCTGAAAAGGGTGTAAATGAGCTGCGTAAATTCCACCTGTTCGTATCCAGCTGCTCGTGCATGCGAGAGG
>NW_013953754.1:10320-47464 GCF_001266775.1 Austrofundulus limnaeus
TCCAGTGAAATATATTTATGTTTGTGGTTGTAATGTGACAAAATATGGAAAAGTTCAAGGGGTATGAATACTTTTGCAAACCACTGTATATGGACATTTGAGTGAGCAGAGGTCTGGTTATCTAAACATCTCACCCGATTGTAGAAAGGGTGCTGAGGGCCAGTCATTCCGCTGAAGTAGGAGCTGTGGGGCTGAGGAGGCAAGGACCCGGCAAAGGAGCCCGTCGGAGAGCAGACGGCAGAGTGCTGGCCGTACCCTGACTGGGGACGGGGCAGTGCCTCTTGCAGGGGCAGCGTGGGATAGGTCACTCCTCCCATGTTGATCTGCTCCCTGGCTGCACGCACATCTAAAAAGGAGGGCATAGCCAGGGGGGGAACAAGGTCGTGAGGGGAGGTTACAAGTGTTCATCTGTGGCTCTGATGGTCATGTTTTGGCCGTGACTATAAAGACCCTCTCAGATCCGCCCACACATCAATAATTTCAGTTTATTTTATGATCTCACGGGGGGGTTGGACAGCTATGAATCTACAGAAAAAAATACATATCAAACAGTTGATGTGTGCTAGAAGAAAAGCCCTGGGAATTACAAAAAGAACATTATTCCCGACATGTTGTCCTTATCTAGAAGACAGTCAAAGACCAAAGGAGTTTCCAGCAAATGAGAGCATATTAAAGCAAGCTTCAGCTGTGAATTCAATTCCCCCTCCGACGTTTGAATTACCCTGTTTGCTTGCAAACAGCCGGCACGTTGATATAATCGGTTTTTCCAAATTATACGCCAGTCAAGTGATGACTTTCACCCACGTAGGCTCTTGCTGTCCCGAACAAACATATTAACCCTTGTAAACAAACACAGCTGACCACGTGAACTCGTAAACATCATCTTAGAAGTATTTTGCCACAGTTGCTTTCCCATAAATCTATTCGACTTTGAGACAGAGCTAAGTAGGAAGATTCAGGAAAAATAAAACTCCCAAATTACAGTGAAATAACTCCAAAGACAGGAACAGAGTGGCTCTGTGTGAAGGACCCAGAAACAAGCAGGCACCAGAATGTCTCCTGGTTATACAAGTGGCTGCTGAATGACACGCTGAGTGAGACCCAATCCAGCCTGTGAACACAATGGGGCCCTTATGATGTGAGTCAGGCTCATGGGCGGGTATCACTAACAGCACTGCCCACTGGACACTGGACATCAACTACCAACTGGTCACAGAGCGAGAGGGATGACTAGATAGGGACATCGGTCACTTTCCGCTCCCCGTGGACACGTGTGAAGGTGAAAACACCCTCTCTACACAAATTTGAGAGCACACCAACAAACACACGTTACAGTCCACACACACCTRAACAGTTTTAGAGAATGAGTCTGCAGTTACCAACGGGACGTCTGGTTGTGGAGCTTGATCAGCTGCGCCCTCCATGAGTCAAGGTTGGCTGAGTGAAACAGACTTTCTGTGTGTGTGTGACTGTGTGTTTTCTGTGGTCTCACAACACTCTTGATGCAGCAGCTTCACACTAGGCGTCATTGACACGCCTGTACGAACTGAAAGGCTGCTGACGCATGGCAGCGGAACACTGCAGGGTCGAAGACTGCTGCACTTTTACGTCACAGCAGCTAAAAACTRTGAAATTCTGTGCAACTCTACGGGCAGACTGGTGACTGGGAGTGAGAACATTGTCTTGATTTCACAGTTGTGGGATTCAAAACCTGCTTGACATTTAATTGTTTGAAAATGAGAGGCGAGACGAAGCACCAGGACAGTCCCTGCAGAGGACAGTTTTAAATTAAACCCTCAGGAGCTGGACACACGGGAGGCGACGTCGCTCCCTCTCCATTCAATTCCTATGGAGATTGTGCGATGAAGCCACAATTGCTTGCCTTCCTTCAGCCAATCGACAGGCGACATTTGTTCATGTGAAATTTACACGTAGACGAGCACACGGGCTTGCAACACGACGCAAGTTGAAAAATGTTCAACTTTTGTTGCTGTCGCATAGTGCGACCAATCAGCTAGGGTTTGATTGATTGACCAATGGAAGGAGATTAAGCTACACACTGCAGTCAGAAACCACATTCAACATGGAAGAAAACRTTATTTTAACCTATTTTAAATGACACTTCATGAAGTGATTGCCGAGATACACGTAAAAAGCCACCTGTGAAAGATAATAATAATAATGCAAATGCAATTTTATGTTGTTATTTTTTTATAACCTAATCACATGCTAATTAAGGAAGGCCACAGCATGTGGTTAAAAACTCAGAAATAATAGCAGACTTGGTCAATAACATTAGTAAAGCTAAGATTTTAAAAAGTCCAACGAAAGTTCGATACAAAAACAGCACTTCCAACATTATCAAAGCAAAAAAACAAGATTGTTTTAAAACATTGGTAATCCCTGCAGCAGAGTCCCAGAGGCTTGCAGAAACCAGGCCGTTGCATAGTTTGAATACCCAACCTAGAGAATAATTTAATTATTTGTAAGATTACGGAGCGTGCACGAACCTGCTATGATCTCCCGCAGTTTGGGGTCCAGGTTGACAGTGCAGGGCAGAAACATTTCCACGTCTCTGGCATTAAGAACCGGTGTCCTGGATGAGAGGAATACCTCAAAGCTACGGATGTCCCCATCAATCTCCAGCAGGGGCTCTATGTCCTTTGTGGTGGGGATATTTTTGGAGATTCTTCAAGACAAGATGAGAAAAGTTACCTTTTTTTAAACAATCTTAACACGCTGGTTTTTTTTTTTTTTTCAGAGTTCAATCACAATTATTTGGTGATCAAGAATGCGTTAAAACAATAAAACTACAAAACAAGCCAATCTGTCAGTTTATACAAAACTGACTCGTACGTTCAAAGCAGAAGACACAAAGTGTAAAAAAAAGAAGAAGAAAAAAAAGAGGAAATAGCAAGCAGCACTGCTAAGATTAAAAAGATATGCCAACGGTCATCATCATCGTGAGAGCAGAGAGATAACTGGATTTAGAGAAGAGAAGATAGTGAAATGGGGGATGTTCGAGGACAGATAGAGTGAGGGATGTTATCTTTTCTGAGCAGAGGAGGAAACCTGAGAAGATGACAATCAGAGTAATTTAGCAAGCAGCAGACGGAAGCACGTCATGATGCGCTGCTGCGGTTAACGTGACGTTTGTTATCGCAGGCTCTGAGCAAACCCCAGGTTTTGGAGATAGCTCCATGACTGTGTGATATAGTATTTCCGGCCTACACTGCAGGAACAAATGAGCCCTGCATTTTATTAAAAACATCATATGAAAAACACACAACACTGAACTTTTACAGCATGAAATACAACTGAAACTAGTAGTTCATCAGTGGCAGCAGGATTATTGAAATAAAGTCTAAAATATGAGAAAAGTTTAGCTGCACAGAGTTAAAGAGTATCATTTAAATCAAAAATAAAATACGAAACATGAATTTATTCATGATATAGGCCATTTATCAGAAAAGTGGGCAGCTTTTATCAGATGAATGAAGAGACTCCAGTGGGAGAAGACATTTTTCTTATCCCTGCCTCCATTTGTCATCCGGCCTGTTCATCATTTTCTCAGTTGATGCTTTTCTCTCCCTACATCCTGCTTAACCTTCCCTCCTTCCAGATAAACCCCATAATACTTGTTCTCATATATCAGCCAATCTGTCTAGTGCTGAAATGGCATGCCAGAAACATGGGCTTTTCCCGAAAACTGGTGCATTTTTGAGAGTGAATAGAAGCTGGTCTTTCTGACATTTAATTGGATGATTAGAGCCACGGTTGCAGCAAACTAGCCAAGTCAAGATGGGGTCAACATCTGGGCAGAGCTCAACAGAGCACCCTGTTAACTAAAACCAGTTAACCTAATTTAGCTAGTCTGGTCAGCATTGCAAGATCTGTTAAGCGAAACTCTCGTACCTCTGTGATGAACAAGACTTGATTCAGAGTTACATAGTTTTTTTTTTAGTTTTGTTGGCTTCAAGTGAGTGAACAGGTAGGGGTCCAGACTTCTGTTCAAGGACATTTTGACAGGACAGATGGCTGGTGATGGACACATCTGCTGCTGTAGAGCTTAAACCTTCGACCTTGTGGTTAGAGGATGTCTTCAACCAAATGTAGAAGTCTGGCAAATAATACTCCAAAGTGTACGGGTGAGATGTTTTGACATAAAGTACTGTAATGCAGTACCCCATTGTCTGAAGTTTTTTAGAAAATTGTTGCTGATTTCCGTCATGTACTAAACTTTAGATAACTATTTGTAAAGTACATGTTCACCAACAATATGAAGACTGAACAAGCTGTGCCTCGTGCCACCTCTCTCAGGTGACCTCTGCGTCAGGAGATGTGTGGGATCGTAAAGGTATGGATGTTACAGCACCTGTGATGGTCACAACCCTGGTGCTAATTTAAGTAACACTGACGAAAATAACTGCACCACTGACACCTTGGCAGGGAGGATGAGGAACTTTACAGGGTGGAGTGTGTGTTTGTGCCCATGTGTAAGCACCATTCTGTGTATAGTGCGCATGTGTGGGTGTTTGTTCCTTTTCTGGTGAACTATATTAACCCGTACACAGACTAAGAGAAGCTTGTGTTTTTTCACCCCATTTCCAGCAAGATTACTGCTGTTTATTTGTGGGTCTTTAGACACAGACCAACAGGAGCCAGTGACTCACACACACACATACAAAAACACACAAAACACACAACTTCTTTTTGCTTACAAAGATCACCCTCTAAAGACTTTCTTAGGAATCCAGTTTATTTTTATAGTTTTATTCAAATTTATATATGAGGAATTTTAAAAAAGTACAAAAACGATTTCCAAAGCAAATAAATAAATATTTGTGGCTACTTTAAAATCTGTATTTTGTGCAGCTTAGAACCTTAAGGGTTGATATTTATAGCACACAACAACGGCCAATGAAAACAGATAGAAAAAGAGCTAATGTATTTAAATACACTACCAATGGAACATACAATACAAATAAAGTTTTTGTCTACATTACTCTGACACCTAAGTAACCACTTGTGTGCAAACTGTATGCATGTATTTGCGTTACTACTAACAAGCAGCAACACAAACAGCTGTGTTCCAAAGTCAATGGCATCTACCACTGAGTTACACCCAAACAGCCAGAAAGAAACAAGACGACACTGAGTCAGCGTCAGCTACTGACGTTTGTCTACTTGTCTGCAGACAGCTAGACAAAGTGCAGAACGTCTACTTTAACTACCGCCCTCTTAGTGGACTATTTTTAGATCCAGAGTCAACTAAATAAAAAGGAGGAACAACCAATAAGAACTACAATAGTTGGCATACTAATGAACAAATAGAGACAGAGACAAGTGTTACAAGAAAAAAGTAAACAATTAACAGTATAAACTGTTTAGACAAGAGGATTAAACTTTTAAAATTTGGTCAGTTTAGTAATGCAGAGTTGTTATCATTAAATGACAGATTATTTTAGAATTAGCCATTCCTATTAGCAATCAGACAAGATGGTGCTTTCAGTTGAAGTAGTCAGATTCTGATGGATTACCTTCGAGAAGACAAAATCAAGTTTAAAATGGTCAGGCATCTCAGCAGCCATTTTTGTACAGTAGAACTATTGAGGGCTCAGCTTATAGTAGCGGCAGATCAGGCACTTTAGTCCAAGCACTCAGTGTGTGGTGTGRCTACTGGGATCTTTCTAAGCTTATCCAAATGCTAATAGGTCTCAAAGCTGAGTGGTGTAAAGCCTTTCTTCTTCTCTCGACCTCCTACATATTGCAGCTGATGGAAAAGAGCAGAATTCATCAAGCTATCCCTTACGTAGACTGTGCGAATGTGCCACTTGACTTTGCTTTACAGCTGGTCTCTGTGCACAACGTTCGCACACACGCCACAAAGAGGTGGTCTCCCTRCCAAACACTTCCATAAAGGGACCCAAAGACAGAGAGATGCCAGGAGAACAGACGACCGACTGTGCACATTGTTTGAGAAGCTCAAGAGTTTCAGAGTCAGACACTGTGTGACCAGTAGAAGGAGTGTGTGGGTGAAGAAGTTAGCCAGGCCCCGGGTCCGGCACATTCCTCTCCTGGTCGGAGTCATGTCAGAGCCGCGGGGAGTGTGTGCCAAAGCGCGTGGATGAAAACAGCGAGGCCCTCTCTGGGAAAACACTGGACGGGCATGTTGGCGCGTGGACTCACAGCATCAATGCAGAGGGAGGTTATTGTTACCCTGCAAGCTGCCAAGGCCTCCAACCACCCAAAAAGCAGAGGCAGAAAGCAAAAATATGGTTTCACTTTAGATGACGCCATGCTCTTTGTCTTCTTAAGACTCAGACATGTTTTCTTGATTTAAATCAAATGCTTCAAGTATTGTGAACAACCTCTGACTTGGATTTTCTCTCTCTGTTTCCCTCCCTTACCTTGCCAGTGCCAACTGACAACTAATGGCAATGCCTGTTTTCCATAGACATTTGTGGCAAAGTTTAGTCCAATAATTGTAAGTCTCTTGTACTTAACTGGACCTGTGCAGCCCAAAGCAAACCACAGAGACAAGCAGGCTAATGGGAAACACACCATGTTGATAAAAACCAAGGTTCGGAGCAGGCGGCCTCTCAGTGAGACGGGCTAAAGACTCAGCGGTTCCCTGAAATGTTGATTAAACTCATGTGTAGAGCCGAAATGGAGCCTTCATGTTCCAGACCCCTAAAACCTTAACTGAACCCTCCACTAAAACTAACTCAGGCCTCATTCTTGACAAATAGTAAAGCAATAAACCTCAGATTGGTGATTTATGTACAACAGAGAAATTTTAAAACATCCTTAGGCCATTGCCAGGTTTGTTCATTGTGACAGTAACTGCTCGCTGAATTTGAAACAGTACTTGTGGTTGTTTGAGAGCTATAATGGCCTGTTGATAGCCCATGAGATGCAGAGTAAGTAGGGTGGACAGCTAAAGTACAGACAAATATGCAAAAGTAAATTACTCATCTGGGAAAGTCTTTTATAAAATATACACAGGGAGTGATTAATGTGACAAATAAAGCTTGAGATTCTCAGGCTGAACAAACATCTTTCTGTTAAGCTTCACTAAAAAGAATGTCTGCTAGATTAGCGTAGGGAAGTATCAGTAAGTGTAAAAATAAAATTAAAAAAACCTGAAAAACACATTGTGCACATCCAATGCAGCCCTGAAAATTAGTCAGGCATGTCCTGGAGGGGCTGCATGAAAAAAAATGCTGATTCCAACAGGGTTTGCATTAGATCCACTTTGGAGATAATCAGGCCAGCTACCTTGAAAATGGAAGCATGTAGAAATACAACAGGAAAAATCTGGAGCATTCTTAAAATAACAGAAGTTTTGAGAAGAGTAACCGTGGTTTTACACTGCATCTGCTGCACTCCTGTGAGATGCCCAGAGTAGAAGCAYGTCAGGGAAATGCGAAATGGCGCGATAAAGCCAGCAATAAATACTAAAGTCAGACATCCTGACGCATCTCAGTAATCCAGGTAGAAAAATCAAAAARAAAAAGTAAGTAGGTCCTCTGGACGAGTTCTTTCATGAAATGTTTCGTCTCTCATCCAAGAGACTTCTTCATCAGTCAGAGGCATTTCAGGTAAGGCTGAGTTCACCTGAAACTCTCAGACTGAAGAAGTCTCTTGGAGGAGAGATGAAACGTTTCATTTAAGAACCCGTCCAGAGGACCTACTTACTTTTTCTTTTTGACTTAAGTCAGATCAAAATATTTAATTCTGTGGAAGACAGACTCAAAACAGCAGTTGAAAATGCATTGATGTCTTTTCGAAACTTCTGATTTCAGAATAAAAATTTCATGTTTTGTTTGTGTGTATGCATAGCCATAAATGATCAATTTTGGCAGTTCATGTCTCTAAATTACCCATATATTTGTTAATATAGCTAGGTTTTGACACAATGTAGTTCGTCTTTGCTGAATTATTTTGCAAATAATTTATTTTATTTTTAAATTATTTTGAACATTATTTTGAAAATACTTGTGCTCATTCATTTTCCTGCGGTTGCGGTGTGATCTTTGTAGACGTCCAGCKAAAATAGATCAGGTCTAATTTTGGCGGATGGCTGTGCGGACACCCCTGCCCTGCGCTGCCCTGCAGAGTTAGTAGAAATGCTCTCATTGACTACAAAGGGTCCATATTTACAGTAGAGTTTGTGCTGCAGTGGAGCAGAACAGAGTGAACGCAGTGTAAATCATGGGTCAGTGAGATCTTTGTTGCTTTCAGTTCTTTGATAATACTGATTTGTCCAGACGCACATATTATTACCATAAAATAAAGAAGTTATTACGATAAACACTCTTACCAATGGTAACATACAGTAAACAAATCACTGAATTATCTAAAACAGATTATTTTTGCATATTACCGAACTTCCTGTGTAATCTACCAAGGCTCCACTCCACTGGAGTACTCATCTTAAACAGAGAACTTCCTGCCGTGAATGGCATCCGATAATTCTCTTTGCACATTCTCCGAAATTGCTTCAAAACACCTAAATAGAAAGAGTAAGGGAAAACATTATACGATCAAATAAAAAGCCCTTTCATGACAATTTGGAAAGATCTTCCCCGATGATTACAAACTTTCTTTGAAAGCAGGAGACGCTCCAGTGAAAAATAATTTGATAACCAAATGTTTGAGCTACACAATGACAGGTAGCAAGATCACTCGCCAAATTAAAAGCTAATTTCAATGTACATAATTACTATTTTATTGTGGTGTCTGCATAAACTGTGGGAGCTTGATCTCCACTGACTTATAATAGCTGAGATGTGTGTGCGTCCGTGTGTAAGTGCATCAAGAGCGCCTATGGCTTCAATGTAGTGGATAAGTGCTGAATCTTGCTGTCTCCTTAAAAGTCAACACCAGTCCTTTCACAACCTTATGCTGCTATTTATAATCACCTTCCAGAAGCTCCACCCCAAACAGACGGAAAAAAAGAAGCAGGAGACATCAGTACTAATTCTCACCACAGCAGAAATTCTAAACTATCAAGCTTATGTCTGTTTCTAATCTCTCCTGTCTGTTCCTCTCATCTCAGTGTCACAATTAAAWGCTAATCCAACCTTCTTGTCACCGATAAGCAACTCCATGACTCAGAAGTGGAGTCAGAGAAGTCACAGTGTGTGTTTTTACGGCATTTAAAGTTCTTATTTGTGTTCTGGACGAAATGAAGAACAGAGCAGCTCTCTTGTTTCAGACCAATTAGACTAATCCTTCAACCTCGGCTCACAGGCAGAAATGAAAAAGGGCTTTAAGGATTTTCTAACAAAGAATGCTGCATGACGTTCTTTCCATCCTCACATGGTGACCTCCGCACAATCAAAAACTCCACTTCCATACACACACACACCTACTTTTGTGTCACCTGTACACACTGACTGCAGTTTCGTTTTTTATTTTCCTACATTTTAAGCAGCTCAGCAGCGGCTGAGCTGTGTTGGATGAGGATGAGTCATGCTTTAGTCATCGCCATCAAACACCTGAGTGATGGAGGGACGACAGAACGGGACATTGTTCATGGTTCTGGGTGTCTACCACTGGACTTTTTCCACTAGAATCAACATGTCTTGAGGCCGAGAAACCACATTAACAAACCAAAGACAAACTCAAGGCTTGCACGTACTCCAGCTGAACTGCCAAAATCGGCTCTCATTGTCACAGTTTCATGATGAAAATCCATGTGCAGTGACGTATACCGCAGCGGGAGCTCGGTCGCAGGAGATATGAAAGGTGTGAGAGAAAACGAACATCAAAAAACCATGTGACTGTGCATCGACTGTTCATCTTTGGATGGAGTCTGTGGAGGCCTTAAACTAGGTTTACAGATAACACACTGAACACGGCGCTAGGGTGGGCATGCCAACAGTGATGCTATACTCCCAACCCGAGCGTTGGCCCAGTGCAGTGTTGCGGCGCATGGTTGTGCACCTCCAAATTTTTGCAACTCCCCATGGGCTGCGAGCACCACGCTCTATTCAAAAACTGTTTGTCCATCAAATATTTGTTCTCTATGTTGCAACACGTCACAAGTGTACTGTCACATGTCCTTTTGCAGAGTACTACATCAGAGACGTCAACTACAAAATTCTACACTACTTGCAAAGGTACTAGCGTGATCAGAGGATCCCTGCACGACACTCAAATATGCAACTATATCTGAGCCTTTAAGAAGTACGGTCAGTGCCACTGAGCTATCAGTGCTAGAGCAGGAACTTTAGTGAGACATTGGGGACTTCACACTCCCTTTGACAAATTTATTCATTTTTAGACAAATGAAAGGCAACTAGAAACAGATCCACCACTTCTACTCCATAATCTACCAAAAATACCTGTTCAGAGCAGCTTCACAAAGGAAAAATAGTCTCCCCAAGAGGACAGAGACAGAGAACAAAAACTAATTTACCGTGTATCCAGAATGGCACAAGAATTAACACGAACAACAGAAACCATGTGGTAAAAGAATAAAAGCTCTTAGAGGGCAAAAAAGTTCAGAAATGCTGATTGAAAGAAAAGAATTGAAATGTACCACTTTTGTGGCCAAATTTGAATAGCTTATTAGAAGACTCCATATAAAAGGAAGCACCAGCATGAGCTTTGGAATGGCACTTTCAACCCAGCACATAATTGCAAGTAAATTACAATAATTGTGCCAATTAAAGTAATCCTGAATGAAGAGAGTGTCATCTTAATGTTTCAGTACTAGGGATAAGAGTCACTCTAATTAGGAGCGAATTGCAGGGCTACACATTCACTCAAATTTTGATTAGTTGCATTTTTTTGGAGTGTCCAAGAAATGCCTTTAGTGGGGAAAAAAATCAGAAAAATGGATGATGAATCTAATGTAAAAAGCATAAAAGGTAAGTTTTATTCCCAAACAAATATAAGGTAAGGCTACAGTTCTTAACATAACAATTTTACCTGAAAATCATTTCTCTGTGGTTATTTTTTTAATTATTTTTTAGAGCATGTGTGTTCGTTAAAGACAGTCTGCATCTCAGGCTCTGATTAGTTACACTGAATCTCAGAGGAGTTGGGGGTGACATATGTTCATATCCCGGTGTGAGAGCTACATCTGTGTGAGCAAAAATGCACATGTGTGTGGGATTAGGCATGCAATAAATATGTGTGCGCATTAGATTAACCGGGAAAACTTAAAGTGACAAATACGGTCTTAAGTTAGACGCAACACTACAACTCTGATGTGCTAAGGTGTGTTTGAAGGTATAGCAGGCGATGTGTGCGAATGTGTGGGTGTGTGTGTGTGACGAATACAGGAGATTCAGGTGCGGAGCCAGAAACACACTCCGGAGTGCAGCGGGGGCATCCTGGCACAGGCGAGGCACCAGATGTCAGAGTGGTGCAGGAACCTGCTCAGTGGACCAGTCACACTTTTTCTAGAGCCTGAAAACTGGATCTGGGCATCCAGGAATAAACTCTCTGATGGTCTGACAAAAACCCGCCCTCGTACATCACTGGGTCCAAATATGTTAATTACACAGACAGAACTGCTTCTCTCAAGCCAGTCACACAAAAAAACAAACAAATTATTTCTTGTAACAAGCCATGGTAGTACACGTAGAAATGCAGGAATGAACATATCCACTCATTTTGAACTAAACTGTACAAAGTTCACCTGAAAATTTCAAAGTTTGGATTAACTAAATCAGTTCAGCAACTCGCTGTAAACTTCAGTTGTATCATTAATATCAAACAAGCCAATTGTTTTTTTTATTTACAGTATCTATGTATTAACTTAAGTCTCTTAGTCCCTTGTTGATAACTTATAAAATGATGTATTTTATTTAAAATAAACTTTGTTGGTTGTACTTTGCTTTGACTAAATGTATTTAATATTTATTAGGTGCCACTAATATTTGTTTCATACAAATTTTTATTGCAAAAATGTTATTTATATTCACATAGTTACTAAACAAACAACACAAAAAAATGTATAATATTCTCAACTTGTTCTCGGTCCTAAAGTTCATCTACAAAACAGAGTTTGTTAAATACAAATGTTAAATGAAAGTGATGAATTGGGCTCAAAACATCATTGGGCTAATAAACATGAGGCTTCATCTACCGTCTCTGAAAATGACAAAGACTGCTTGAAAGCAATAAGCATGAAGCAGGAGACAGCACGTTCAGCTATAGTCATTAGGTGTCTAATGGAAGCTGAAACACAAGAAAACTGACTCATCAGAAGTGATGCGCACGAGAGAAAAGAAATTGCATAAGCGGCAGTTGAAAGATGAATCTGAGAGGGATCATTTGACAGAGACAATCGTTAGAACTGATTCAAATAAATCTGTTTTTTACCTCTTCGTTTTATTTTTGTGTGTTCGAGAAAATAAACCCATTACGTATGCAGTTTTCCTGTAAGTCTTTTCTTACAGCAGTTTAACATTTGAGCTACATTCAGTCTGCAAGTGTGAGAAAGCTTCATCATTACTAGTCAGTGCCATATTTCTTAGTTTTTTTTTTCTCTTTCTGCTGCTTTCGCATTAGTCTGGGTGTATGTACCAGCCTTACCAATATTGAAAGAAATTAAGGGGGTTAAAAACAGATTAGACATTCTCCATCAGATTAGGAAGGCTGTACTGACCTGCTCCCACTCTGAAAATCAACAGTACATTTTTGGTTCTTTTTGCCATGTGTCCTCAATGACTCGACACAGCCATTTGTCTTGCCAAGTAAGTTTGCAAAAAACCCAGCTTCACCTCTTTTGAAAGCCTGTGTGTTTTCGAGAGATAGGAGCAAAGACAGAAGAGTATTTTTAAATATTTTTCTCTTTTTTCTAGAAGTAAAAGGTACAAAAAGGAGCTGGTTGTAACCTGCACTGGGAGGGATCTTTTTGATTTAGTAGTGGATGGATTGCATTTTTAACATGAAACCAGTGTTATTTAGCAAATGAAGCACTTTAAAAAATCCAATAGTTCGCTTTACTTTGTACTGGCAAAAATCTGTTCCCAGCAATATTATTCATCCATTGTGTGATTTGCAATGAATAATATTTCTGTTAATCTATGTACCGTTGAACAGTAAGCTTTACAAAGAGAGGAGAGGAAGAGCGTGCTGCCTTGTGACTGAGATGCAGGGCGACAGTTGACCTATAAGGGGCTGACTCACCCCATGTTCACTTCACCACTAATATATTCACTTAGTAACGCTCAGGGGACGTGCAATTCTGCTGAGCACAAGAACTTCTGCATGAAGACAGAAACAAAACAACTCTAACTGTAAGATAAAGGAATCTGGTGAGTGGTTCAAATGAAGCTACGACATAAAATATCTCTGAATGGTGAATAAAAACGAACAGCTATATATATTTCACCACTGAACAGGCAAGAGAAAGACCCTGCGGTTGTAAGAAGCCGGCAAAGTGGTTGTCCATCATAACTGAAACAGACAGAATAACTCATCCAGACCAAAAAAATGGGGACTTAAAGAGCCTCAGAAGAAAAAAGGAAGAGAAGAGCAGAGACATAAAAAGATACACGGACAGAGGGCTGAGTCTTATCAGCGGAAGATCGGTGCGAGAGATAAGGCCACTAGACAAGGCACTGCGTTTAGCCTGTTTGAGGCTTCCTGTCATCATCATTAAGTCAGCTACTGCGATGGCTGCTGCAAAACAGAACCGCCATTTGGAAAGACACTCAGAGTGAAGGAAGATAAAGAAAGACAGAACCATTGGTCATAAACAAGAAAATGAGCACTGCAACATTCTTTGGTGAGAGCCGTTCATTATACAAAGAAACAAGCTGGATGTTTAAGGCTTTCTTATAGTTCAAAAGACAATAATGATGACAAATATCTGAAATGTCCTACACTTTGAGTTAAAAAGTTAAATATTAAAAAGTATACATAAAGGCGAAGCTTAAATTGACAACAGAGATGTTTCACAGGTACCACTTTAAATTGCTCCTACTTCTTGTGTTTTATTTTGTAGTGTTCAAAAATATATTGTAATGCATTTTTGTCTCCTAAAAGCCAAACAGCAAAAAGAGGTCTAATGAGGCGGTGGACAGTGTTGGAGAAGGGGGATGGAGAGCTGTCTGCTGAATGTAGCTGGCTGACTAGCTGACAGTAACTGTCTGTGACACATCCCTGCCGCAGGAGTCTAGGGCGCTAGTGTATTGTGACAGAGTGCAACCTTTAAAGGCCAGAGATTGATGCACAGCAGCTCCCGAACCCAGAGACTCGGGCGCTTTCAGTCTCCCTCCTCTTGTCGGCCGTGAGCATGCCTAAAAAAGCCTTCTTGACCTCACAGACACAAACACTCATGCTAAGCACGCACAGCAACATAAGATGTTACTGTTAGGGCTCCACATTTGAGCATAAACATGAGCATAAATGTCTCGTTAAGGATCCTAAATTGTTCAGGCTAAAAGTCCGTCATTAATTGCCTCRAACATTATGATCAGTTACAAAATCTGACAGTGCTTTGCCACTTAGTGTTCCACTTACAGCATTTGAAATAAACATCKTCAAATAATGTAAAACATGAAATCCTCTACTGCCACCTGCTGGTGAAATAAAAACTACAACTCCAGCTCTGAAAATTGTCCTGTCTTATTTATCTCTACAGGGAACTTTTGATGTTTAATAACAAAAACTAGATTCCTCTTCCAAAATCATTTGATGGAATTACCTTTCAATTTGAAAATAGACTAGAAATGAAAAGTAGAAAGTTGGTATCAAGATGAATTACGAACACTGGTAAACCTTCAAATAAGTAACTAAACAGGGACTGACTGTGTGAGTGTCTACCTCTCATAGACTGCCTTGAGAGTGACCTGATCTGACACTCCATCAGCTTCTTCCAAGAAGAGGATGATCCAGGATGTCCTGTATGGCCACTCCTCTGTCAGGTGGATCCATGACGCCAGACGATCCCAGTTAAAGATGATCTGATTGGCTCGCAAAAGACGGCCTGTCAATAATTGAGCAGAGGGTTGAGGAGCCTTCAGAAAAAATGCACACCTGATTAAACTAGTTAATAAAAGCTGCAGCGGATTTGATTTTAATAATGTGCTTTGGTTTT
The DNA here is from genome assembly GCF_001266775.1 of Austrofundulus limnaeus. NCBI lineage: Eukaryota > Metazoa > Chordata > Actinopteri > Cyprinodontiformes > Rivulidae > Austrofundulus > Austrofundulus limnaeus. The sequence continues at coordinate 25,391 of NW_013953754.1, forward strand.
GAGGGCTGAGTAAAAAACTAAGTGTTTACAGAAGTTTGTCAGCAACTTCTGCTACCCTGCAATCTGAAATGCCAAGCCCAGTTTACAATCAAATCCCATAAAATTTTTGAGGGTTTTTTATCTTCTGCCCACAACAATATTTTATCCTTTGCTGACTTAAGCTGACTAAAAGAAATCCCCTTAAGTTCTTCCTATTCTAGGAAAATCTGACCAAGCCTCATCCAAAGCATACTTGCAGTAAAGCGAGAGCCCTTCTAGAACAAGTTTACTAAAACTGAGATAAGAATAAACAAAAAAAGTTGTTCTGGAGGTTTTTGGAAAGAGCTGTCTGGTAGACRACTACAGCTGTAAACTATTATGTAAAACCCACATTCAAACCGCAGCTCGTTGCCTTAGCAAGGCCTAACTTAAATAAGATAATAGCCCCCCAGAGAAAAAATATTTTATAGTCTTTTCTAATACATGTTCCGAAGCAAAAAGTGCTTTCCACAAACTACTGAAACGCTTTATGTTTTTAATAATTCCTTCCCAGGCTGAGTAAGTCACTGTTMCAATGAGGACATCAATTACATTTTTGAAGTCTACATTTAGCTTTGCTGTTCTTTGTGAAGTATTTTATTCTCAAAATCTAAAAAAAACAAAAAAAGTATGAGTAGAAGACACACAGGGATACATACAGAGAACTTACTAAAGTCATTTAGCTTTACACAGAGTAACATACAATATCTGTATGTTAAATGAACCCCTGCAAACAGCACATTTTCATTTTTTAATTTCATTCCTTTTTGATACCTGAATCCTTGAAAAGTTCAATTACAGATTGCTCAGGGTATCCATGCAACTTGACACATTTTTTGTRAATACAGAGTCTTGTTGGCTTCTATATCCTGTAAAGGCAACATGAAAGTTCTTATAGTCTCAAGTCAGGTGGTAAAAGCAGCGAATCCCTACCAAAATTTAACGTTTTTTTTACTAACCAAGTTTATAACAAAGCATATTAGGCAAAACTGTAAGTCAAAAAAAAAAACAACTTTGGAAATATCGTTTGTAAATCAAAATTTCCAAAATAGGATTGTCGGGTCAATAAAAAGATTCAGCTCAGATTATTGCTGATACTAACTCCACAAAATCTAAAATGTTTTGCAAACATATCTTAATAACCATCCATCCACCAGAGAAAAACCAGAGTACCCAAACAAAACCCACACAAGCACATGGAGAATATGCGAACGCCACAAAGAAMGTCGGAGAGGCAAACTTGCGACCTTCTTGCTGTGCTGCACCATATCCCAGTAATGTGCTCTAAACCATTTACATGCAATACTTTTTTATAGAGCGAAGCAGAAACAGTTTAAAATCAACAATAAGACTAAAAAWTCAAGTTAAAAAATGTCTAATAACCTTTAATATTAATATACAACAAAATATAGTTTTTAAGGTAAGAAGATTCAGGAAGAGCTAAAGTTCACAGTGGTTCTGTCTTTACCTGTGATAGAAACAATGTTAAGCAGCCTCCTCATGGTCTGTGGGCTGATATCACAGAACCAGTCCTCTGTCACCAGCAGCTTGGTCAGGTCGAAGGACATTTGTCTGGTGATGGTCCTCTGCATCTGACGACGACGGTATGTGTCCTAAGCAGACAAAATAACATAACATAGTTCATTTTATTATCTGTGGATTCTAAAAGATTCCAGGTGCATTATGGCCACCAAAACTTAAGGTCTGTTACATTAATCCTTTCAGTTCAACAAAGCACATTCAATACTGTGGACTGGGGAAAAATGTAAAGACTGAAGACAGGAAAACAGGAAGTGTTTTTTTTCTTCTTTTTTTTTTTTTTACTGAAGTTTAGCCTAATATAGCAACAAGAAACTGATGCAGTGTATTCTAAACTTGTTTTTTTTTATGAGTGACACAAAATCCAGACAGCAGTATGAGTCTTTTCATCATGAGATATTTCAGAGTCACAAAGTCTGGTGTTTGAATGGACTGAGGAATACATGCAGTTAGTTGAATGTAAACTCATATTCTAAATCTCAACCTATCTATAAAGTTTTCTGCTTTCAGCCAAAAACAAATATTTTATCTTTGTATACCAGTGACATGACAACTATGTAGCAAGTAAACAGTTGCTAACAAATCTGTAATCCAACAAAAGTTTGCACTATAACCAACTAAACTTGACATTTTAAAGGCCTGTAGAAATATGTAATAATATAAACAGAAGGTTCTAAGAGCTACTGTCCAAAGCCAGAGTCATGACATCCAGGCAACTATTGACACAGATCTACAGGAAAACATCTGTGGTGATATCAGACAGCTGTCATGGTCATGAGCCAACGTGAGGCTTTTGGTTGACTTTGAAGTTATAATACCAGTCTCATGACCTCTTTCTCAGAAAGAAGGAACATATGGCCACCACTCAGTCCCATCTGAAAAGGTCCAGCATACAGATATTTTAAAGGGGTTTACTTTTCATTATGCATTAGCAAAACACATTTTTCTGGAAAATGTGTAGTTATTGCTTAGGGGGTTTGAGAAAACTGAATAACGGCTCTTTTAAAATAAAAATTATTGGCGAAATTTAATTTAGATAAATGTAAATAAAAGAAAACTTGAAAAGCCACATGAAAATACCACGCTACTAATTGATTTTCCCCTTCCTGCCCTCATTTTAATCTCCACTTGTAGAAAATGGGTCCTCCTGCCAAGAACTGGCTTTTAACAGARTAGAGAATCCTCTGACATAATAAAAAGGGCCAACAGCAATAACTGAGGGGAACTAGATAAACACGAGCTACAAACAAATGTCAAACAAACAAACAAACAARGCAGGAAGGCAGGAAGGGACGGGGTTGGGGGAGTCGGGGTCTCACAGGAGGGAGGACAGCATCAGTGGAAGCAGCAGAGTCACTTAGCCTCCTGCCAGCAGACCTGGTGCCAGTGTTTTGTCACAGGGACCCACTGCTGCTAGGCCTTGTCATTAGGCTGTGGCAACACAGCAGGAAGGATAAACAGCCATTACATCAATTACACCAGGAACCTTGGCCGCACACCGAGCACCTCTCAGTTTTCATCTAAGCGTGTCCCCCTTCTGTCCTATGGACCTGTGTGCTGCCTGCCAACACCGGGCCTCAGCTAAAGACCCCGATCAGGGAGGAGGCAACAAACGGAGAGCAGGGAGGGTTTCTCAAGCTGCATTTCTCTATAACAGTGCTTTCAAGATGTGAATGCATTTAAACTGGGATGACATCACAAAGTRGGATATGATGGAGTGCTTGTTTTGCAACACAGACTTGGGGTTACCTTCAGTTCTAATRAAAACGCTGTTTATATTTAAATAAATTTCMCTTTAAATCTCAAYGCCTTGAAATTAGCCTCTGCCTCTTTTGGAACCTCCTACTGTTTCCAACACTCCCACTTCAGTCCGTCTTCACAACAATGCTTTATGCCATTTACAACCTTTCATAGGAGCGTTACATTTTGTTGTAAAAAAAAAAAGAAGCAATGTTATATAACACCGTTTTGGAAAACGGTAACTTGATACCTTACTCGAATGAACTCACCTCGGATCTGGAAAGTACATTTTCTGAAAAAACKGAGAAAGTACAGAGGCTCTAACAAAAAGTTTAAGCTTGGTAATATAGATCCCAGTCATCCTCTCATCCTTATACATCAATSTTAAGCTACATTTAGCAAAGAAACTATAAATATAGAGCATTATTGAAGCTATGTTTTGCAATGAAATCATGAACATCCCCCATTTTTAAGATATGTTTCACACAGAAATCGTAGTGATTTGTAAAGTCATATTTCTCCTGCTGCTAGTCTGGTGTTGTTGTGTGGGGGAGGTCTCGGGGGAGGGGAGTTCTGTGGGGCGAGAGCTGGGCTGGGGAATGAGCTGCAGGGTGGTGCATTGGGTAAATAGGTGATGCTTTGTATGAACAAGCATTTAGGCACCTTCAAATGGCTACCACAGAAGATTCAAGCTCAAAAACGTAAATTCTGCATAATACCCCCTACCCACTCCTCASCCTTAGTATAACTCTAATTTTATATTATTATTATCTAACTTCAACAAATATTGCAGCTTTAGATATCTTTAAAAGTTGGCTCTGGAATCACTGGTGTTTGTTGTGAACATTGACAAAATACTGTAGCTCATACTGGAATTTATTTTAAAAAAACGGTAACATAAGGAGCCATTACCCTTCGGTTCAGAGTGCTCTTGCTGCCATGCTTGCCCTGCTCTTGAGACAGACTGTTCTGAGATACCTTCCTGTCCGTGTCTTCAAGCCATCCTGTAGAGAAGAGGGGAAAAAAGCAACTTTATAAAATACTCTGTGTAAACTATGTACACATTAAAAAAARGCTTTTACCCTCAGCGGGTAGAGCCTCTCCATTGGTGGAGGCTGCCATGCAAAGCTTTTTGGCTCGGCTGAGTCCTCTGCTGTTGAGGAATACTGGCAGGTGGACAATGTTTCTCATGTAGTCGTGGCCATTGATGTTCGAGTCTCTAAGCACACTGTTGAGGTTTTGATTGATTGCTTTAATTATAATGTGGGGGTCGCTGGCAAAAATGGAGATAAAAGGACCCTTGGAGAAGAGGACTCGCACCTAGAATGAGAAAGAACAAACGGTAAAGTCATCAAGAACAGTTCTCTTAACATTTAATGTTTAATCATGTTGCACCTTTGTCACTGAGCTCTACGGGACAGAGTTTAGAAATTGGATTTGAACTTTTGTGTCAATGACCAACACAGCAGATCCCTCAGTGGAGGATCTGCTACTTTAGCATTAAGGGGTACTTTAGAATGTAACTTAACAGCTCGAGGCAAAAGTCAGCTGCAATGTTTAAACTTAATGACTCCTGTGGGGCTTGACACCGGGCTGGGGATTTCCTGTCTGCTAACTAAACAACATTGTCCAAGTGTCATAGGACATCAATTTGTGCTAATGGATTCATGGTTTGTTAAACTCTGGCCAGAACCCTCAGGCTCAAACTACAAAACTATGCTTCTCTGTACATAAAGCAGCTACCACCACCATAAATTGAGCTGCATTGTGTCTACATCTTTGAAAAACTGAGGACACAAACTAAAGAAAACATAATTTTGGTAAAGCGTAAACTGATAAACTTTATAAAAGTAATGTTTTGAGTGCTGCTTGAAACATTCGCAACACAAAAAAAATGCAACTGATGTGATTCAAAGACTGCAGAAGAGCAGTGAAGGTTGTCATCTTCCCAGGGATTACTCCATCAAACAATAACATTTAGCTAGAGGAAATTGTGTTACAGCAGCTGGGAGGAATAATATAAACTTGGAGGCGAGATGAGGCAGCTGGGAACACCAAAGTGCCTGCAAAGCAACGGAGACGTGTGCACAAAGGACGAAGACTCGCGTTTTTTTTTTTTTAAGGTCACATCACAGCTGCTCCACAGCAGCTTGTCTCATGACAGCAAATCTTCCTGAAGCGCAGGTGTAAAAAGAGTTTTATTATTCCATTAACTCGTGATCAGACTCTAGCAGATGTAAAACACGCACCGTGTCCAGCATCTGCAGCACTTTGTCCTGCTCACAAGCATCTAACCCATCGATGATGACAGCCATGCGAGTCTGGTTCTGGGTAAAGCCATCAATAGTTTTGGCCATTTTTGACATCAGCTCAACTTCATGCTTCAGGACCTGATGAGAGACATTTTGAAAGAACAAAGCAGTTTAACTTTCAGTGCTCTAAGCAAATTACCTGTAATTAAAAGTAGAGTTTTATAATGCACATCCATCCATCCACCCATCTAGGAAGAGCAGCTTGAGCAGGGTGGCCCTGGCATCTTTTTCTACATCTTTCAGCTCTAACAAGAGGAATCAAAAGTGTTCTCAGGCCAGTAGAGAGGCATAGTGTCTCCAGAGTATCCTCTGGGGTCTCCTCTTAGTTGGACATGTCAGGAACACCTCCCTAAGACTGGGTTCCCACACATTGGTCAACATCAAATTCAAGGACCTTTCAAGGACTTTCCAGTACCAATTCCCTCAAAATTAAAAACCATGCACGATGGCAACTACCTACTGCTACCGCAGAATGTTAATAAAYAGGTTTAATATCATGTAAATTCAATGAAAAACTGAACAACATAGAAGTTGTTGAGTCAGAATCAATGAAAGAAAGTGGATTAAATGTATACCCTACATTTATATCCACAATACATTGACATGTAATTATGTCCTGGGAGGTTTGACAGCTCAGTTTGGGAGGAGGGGATGTGAACATGTCCACACGCTCGGTGAGGACAGGAGGAGCTGTGGTGCTTCTTTCACCTGGGCTCAGAAAGAACAACCAACCCTACTCTGCTCTGATTGGGTAAAACTTTGACTATGGCTCACGTTATTTGTTGAAAGCCACGTCAGTTTACTGTAATCCTGAGTTATCCACCACAACAAAAGTAAGTTTTTAAATTTTCATTTTATTATTATTATTATTTTTAAATTTATTTATTTATTTATTTATTTATCCATCCATCCATCCATCCATCCATTTTCTGTACACGCTTCTTCCTTTTCAGGGTTGCGTGGGTCACTGGTGCCCATATCCAGCAGTCACAGTGCGAGGGGCGGGGTACACCCTGGACAGGTTGCAAGTCCATCACAGGGCCACACATAGAGACAAACGAGACAAACAACCATTCACTCTCTCACTCACACCTAGGGACAATTTAGAGTTATCAATTAACCTAACAGTCATGTTTTTGGTCTGTGGGAGGAAGCCGGAGTACCCGGAGAGAACCCACGCATGCACGGAGAGAACATGCAAACTCTACCCAGAAAGGTCCCCAGACCGGGATTTGAACCGGTGACCTTCTTGCTGAGAGGCATCAGCTCTACCAACTGAGCCACCGTGCCGCCTTTATTTATTTATTTATTTATTTATTTATTTTTACAGATGATGAAAATCAGTTGTGAATAGAGAACTTCAATCTCCAAAAAAACATTCAAAGACTTTCAAGGACAAGTGTAATTTTTGGTTGTTTTCACAAACTTTCCAGGGCCTTGAAATTTTTTTTTCAAATTCACAAACTTTCAAGGATTTTAAGGACCCGTGGGAACCCTGCTAAGATGTCCAGGGGGTATCTTTACCAGATGTCTGAGCCACTTCAACTGGTTTGTCTTGGTGTGGAGGAGCAGCAGTTCTACTCCAAATCTTGCCAAGATAACTGAGCTTCTGACCCAATCTCTAAGGTAGAGCCCAGAAACTCTGGAAAAATCAAATTGCTCCAATTTCCCACTGGGATCAATAAAGTATTTTTGAATTTGAATTGAATTTGAATTTTGACAGCCTGTATTTGTGATTTTGTACTTTTGGTCACTCGTGATCGGTTCATCGTGATGACGTCAACAAGACCACATTATACACAAACAGAGATGGAACCTTGAGGTTGCCAAACCAGACCCCTTCTGTCCCCTGAGTAATTCTGTCAATGAAAGTTAGGAACAGAACTGATGACAGCGAGCAGCACTCTGAAGCGGTCCACATTGTTTGCACAGCTTTATTACTTTATGAGCAAATGTATTGTCCCTATAGTCACAACAATAAGATATCAAAGTACTTCTGTTTGTAGCTGGTTAGGTAAAAATGTACAAGTGAATAATGTACCTTCATAAACCCTTCACTTTTGAGCTTATGCAGGTTGTTGGCAGCACTGTGCAGGCGTTTCCTCTGGGAGTTCAGAACAGAATCAGCCACGTGCCACCAGGTCTTACAGTTCAGCAGCAGGGCCAGGCCCACCACACTGGCCATGGCTATCAGCACTGCGTTTACTGTCAGATTCCTAGGGTCCACCTAAAGAACAAAAGAAATACAACTCTAAATTTTTCTACCCATGTAAATCCTGATTTCTCTATGTTTATACTCACAAAAGGAAATTTTTACAAACATAAATCAACAACGTATAATTAGAAAAATATATAGGGATGTAACTGTAGAGACTATTTTCAAATATTTCTAAACTGTCATGTTGCAGAAACCTTTTTTCATTAATTTAACCCACCTTAAAGATGGCCAACAGTGCCACACCAGTAATCAGGCAGGCAAGAGTCAAGGAAAACAGCACAAAGGAAGGAACACAACATGTTTTCTTCCATTTTTGACCTGAGGAGTTGGGGGAAAGTGGAAAGTAGTGTGAGACAAATAAATTCAAAAACCATGAAAGAGAACTATATGATTCACGAATATTTGATGCTGGTAATTGTGTTAATGTGACCTTTAAAGTTGTACTTTTTTTGTTGCAGGGAAGCAGGAAAATCTTTATAAAATAACAAATAGAAATAGAAAAATAACAGAAGAGGATGATGGCAACACTTCTCCCCATCCTGGATGACTTATCATTCTGTACAGTGCWGTGGTTAGTTAGGGAAGCATTTTCAACCACTGGTGTAGTTTTACAGCTTTCAGTAAGAAGATCCTTGACACACTAGGAAAAACCCAGAGTCTCTTCTGGTTTATTCAGTTTTGGCTGAAGGTTGGCACGGGATGTGTCTCCTCCCAAAAAATGCATATTATTGAGTAAATTTGCTACAATTATATTTATAAAAGTCTGATCAATGTAGTATATTTTATGTTTTTGTAATATGCACAAAGGTGAGGAAAATTTGATCTTAACATATTTATGTGCCTTTTTTGTTGCACAGTCAACACAACTATATTGGCGTTTGGATGTAATTAACAGCACCAAATCTTGGACTTTCTAGCAAATTTTCCCAACATCATTCATGKAAACTAGTACTTTSAACATGATTTAAATTTCTCTTTCTGATTTTGTGAACTAAATGTTACCCTTGATCTCGTCGTTCATGAACACTCTGAACAGTCTGGAGGCCAGGAAGCCAAACTCTCTCTCACAGGCATCTGACAGCGTGGCAATCATTTCAGCCAAAGAAGTCTCTCCTCCAACACTGGACAGGCGGTTATAATCCGTGAACAAGAACCTGTGTAACATGCAAAAGGAACTAATTACGGCACAAAGCTCATAAATTATGATAKACTGTGTTTAAGTTTTACAGCTTGAATCCAGTGCGGCAGCTATAGAAACTGGCAACATGTCGGTACACTTGAGATGCTTTTAGCTGAAGTGAAACAGCAACATTCTGTGAGTGTAAGCAAACTGCGGTGACTGAAGTTGCTCGTGTCGGTCACCTGACGGGCAGGGCTCGAGTGGTCTGCTCAGGAAGCTCAAGGGGGTTTACAAACATCAGTCTAAGCAGCAGCTCTAGATAACCGATCTGACGGGCCAGGCGKGTGCTGATGACCCACGCCCAGTTCCAGTTCTCCCTCTCACGCCGACTTCCAAAGTACACCAACACTAGAAACATAAAAAACATAGAATATACGTAACCATTGTAGCATTTGCTGTGATTTCTTTATTTTGTAAGGAAAACAACTTGACTTTAGTTGCATAATGGCCCCTTCTAGTGAGTTCTTCAGTTTGGGCTCTTTCAAACTTACATAATACAGAGAAAAATGGGGAATTTTAACATAAATACACTCATTTTTATTTAATATCTATCCACAAGTATCAAGCGGCTCAAAAAGCAACTGTTAATGGTTTTTGACAGGTAYATTTTATTTCCTCACCAAAAAAAATGTAGAGCAGAGCAAGAAGRCTAAGGGACACAGCAATTGCTAACTTGGGATTCACAGTAAAACCCAGAACGACGGCCACCGAGCCACAGAGCAGCAGGGTGAGGAAGACCACCAGCCAGGAGAACTCGAACAGCGGCTCTATCTGCTGACCTGCAAATGTCTTCATCTCATCTGAGGAAGACGAGACAGAGGGAAGAGAAGAATTGAGAACGAGTGTAAAAATCACTGATCTGCACATTTTCTCCATCTGATGATATCAGAACACGTACCTTCGAGTTTTTTAAGAAGGAACGACTTGCCGCTCCCCCACTGAGCATACAGGCCGACACAGATAGGCGGCTGCATGGTGGGTTCACTAAGAATATCAGCTAGAGCGCTGCTATACAGGTCATAGCCCAGCATGTCTCCATCTGATTCAGTTGGGGACAGGTGCTCTGTGGAAAACAAACCAAAAGGTAAACAGTGAAGGTAAAAGTCAAAATAAAAGCAGTTCATATTTTTGAGCTTCCAAACCAAAATCCACAAATTTTGTCACTTCTTCAAATGTGAAATAAAAAAATGGGTCATACTGGCTCCAAATATCTGCGTCAGGATGCTTTTCTGGTGGGTGCAGTCAATATTGTAAGGAGTTTCTCCGGCTTTGTTGGGGCGGTACAACAAGCGGCCATCTTTGGGGTTCCTCAGCAGCAGCTCGGCCAGCTTTCGGCTTCGTCCGCGAATGGCGATATGGAGCGGAGTATCTCCTTTCTGAGTCAGTGAAAATACAAAACGGATTAGTGAGCTAAACTAAAATGACTTAAGATTGGAAATGTTGGAACTGTGTAGTCTGTAAACATACCCTGTCTACGGCAGCTACTTTGGCTCCTTTATCCAGCAACAGCTCCACAATCTCTATGTTCCTCATTTTTGTGGCTTTTATAAGTGGGGTCTCTCCGTCCTAAAGAATAAACAAAAGTACAAATTTCGTTGCATTTTTTAACAATATACACACAACATTTATCTTTTGTTGCCCTTTTTTCAAATAAAACAGGACAACAATAAAGTTTAAACTTTTCTTCAGAATTAATTTATGGAATAAAAAAATCGACGACAAAAGATCATTTTACTCATTTCCAATGGGAGTAGTACCTTAGTGCAGCTCTCTGTGTCTGGGTTACACTGTAGGATGTCTCTCACCATCAGTGCATTTCCTTTCTCCACTCCCCAGTAGAGGGCAGTCTTTCCATCCTAAAGAGAAAAGCTTTTTTTATATTTTATAAACAATTAAATGTGTTGTAAATAAAGGTCACATGCATGAAAAATAGTTAACTAATTAGCATAATCTGCATTAAAAACTTGAATGCGTTTCATTTTTCAAAGGATGTGAATGTGTTCATTTAACAAAACAGTTAACTTTACTAAAAGACAATAATGATAAATAGTACTGCCTGWTAGGCTAACATTTCACACTGAGAATGTGAGACAGAAACACAGTGGGAGAGGGCTGCCTACCTGGCCTTTAACATCAACATCAGCATATTTGTTCAGCAAAGCTCGAACTATCTCCACATGGCCTCCTCTCACTGCCCCAATCAGCACAGTCTCTCCACTCTGAACAAATAAATCAATAAAAGAAGACAAAATGAGATGCAAGACGTGGACTTTATCGCACTCACGTTATATTTAATGGTATTTATTGATTCTGACTTTACCCTGTCTGGAATATTAACATAGGTGCCAGCATCGAGTAGGTCCTGCACAATCTCTGTGTGGCCCTCTTTGGCAGCGATGGCGAGGGCTGTGTTTCCGTCCTTGTCCGTCATGTTCACGTTTGGGTTCCGCTTCAGCAGCTCTTTCACAACTTTTGTGTAGCCGCCTTTCACAGCTACAATCAGAGCTGTCATKGAGTTCTGGAGAAGCGAAGAGAGAAGTGAGTCGTACAGGTGTAGGTTGTTCAAACACTTGTTTTCATTCTACACTAACAGACGTCAAAGACGTGTCAGTTATTTGTCATTTGTTTCGCCTCTCAGATTGAAGCTCATCAGAAGCTCCAATTACATTAATTTAAATTGTTAAAACTTCTTAAAACCCTTTTATAAACACCTTAAACATTTTAAGTCTCTTAATCACATTCAAATAATTGTTTCTGCAACATTAACTATAAATCCATCTAATTATTGATGCTACATGTAGAACAGCTACATCGTTCAGTTTGTGTCAGAACAGATGCAACATGACTTGAAAGAGCACAGCTGCACAGTGCCAAAGTGATAATTAATCATCTAACAATTATCTAACTTCACATTATCGCTTGCGTTTGCGCCTTATACTGAAACAAACAGTCTACGGTCATTTCCCAAATGACAAAAACATTAAAACATGTTATAGGAAGACATCTACCTAATCCTTTTTAGAATGTTTGCACAAACAAAAGTCAAACAAAAAATATGCGTTGCCCATTTCATGCATGTTGCAAGTAAGAGATGATAACTTCAACAAATGTAATTTTATATCCATGCAGTCATAATCGAACGTGATTCAAGAAAAAAAAAATGCATATGAAGTGTAAAGACTCAAATAGAGGTATCTCTACTTCTAAAAACATGACATTTTTTGATGTTCTAAATGCTACCAACAAATCTACTTACAGCTCCTTCCTGATCCACATCAGCTCCATTGGCCAAAAGGTGCATCACGCTGTCATAGTGACCCTTCCTGGCTGCCCAGATCAAAGGAGTGGTCCCATACTGCACAGGAAAAAAGATAATACCGTCAAATGTTTAAAATATGAAAGCCAAGAGACTATTTTATCATCAATTAAATGTTTTATTTATGGGGTACATGGAAAATAAAAGGGTATTTTAGAGTAACCCTGACAGCTATGTGCATCCTCTGTGTGATTAAAACAAGTAAATGATACAAGTCAGAACACAAGTACCTTGTCCGAGCAGTTGACCTTGGCTCCGTACTGCAGCAGTAGATGGACAATCTCCGCATGGCCTCGACCTGCCGCCCAGATAATGGGGTAGACGCTGTACTGTTGGGCCAGAGGACAGCGGCGAAGTCAAGCAGACAGTAACTAATGATCAGTGTTTAGGCCCGCAGCCATACAAGAGCTTAAACAGCAGGTAAGCTATAAAGCTATACATTTCAAGTTTAATGAGCTATAGAGCCTCGTTTGGAAATGCAATGATTTCTCTACAATAAAACTGTTCAAACATCCAACCTGAACAAGAAAAACACATTTATTTATTCTAATACTTTTACATAAAGCACTCATAGGATCATGTCTGTGTACCTGTCCAGTGATGTTAGGATTGGCTCCTTTTTCTAAGAGCAGCTGGGCCACATCTGTGCGATTTTTGTAGGCCGCCCACATGAGAGCAGTCCATCCTCCCTGAGTAAAAAATAAATAAATAAATAAATAAATAAATAAATAAATAAATAAATAAATTGATTTAAACTTGTTAAAAAACATGAGAGGAAAAACTCATCCGCATCAATAAAAGTTTATACAGTGTACAAAATATTCAATATTTAGAATGTAGGCTCATAATGTGTTATTAAAATGCAAAGACAGTGCTGAATGTAACACATTTAAGGTTTACAAAAAACATCAAATCTAAGCAGATTTTCCAGCAGGAAAATGTGTTATTTCTGGATGGAGTGACACACTTTTCCAGTGAGTGACACCGTGGTTTATCATAATCCAACTGCAATGACTGGTTGTAACCTCTCCTGCACAGCTTAGTGGCTACCTGAACTGCAGTGAGTCACCTGAAATCCTGGCTCCGTTTGAAAACATTAAAACACCAAAAATAAGGATTTTACTCATTTCTTTACAGAACAAAACAAAGTTCTTTGCTGTTATGACAGCTTTTTTGATGAACGTATGCCTCTAAAGCCAATTAATCCTAATAAATAAATAAACGAATAAATAAATAAATGTATTTTTTGCGGTAAGCTCAAGGAGACACAGAACGAGGTATAGTTTTGCAAAAAGGCACTCTGGCTGGCACAAGTCTGTATATGACCAAGCCCAACACAACTGAAGCCTAGTAAATTGAATTTGTTTTAGAGGAGAGCCATTAAGTAGAAAGTAATTTCATTTTATGTCCATTTCCAGGCAGCTGAAACATACCATTTAACCATGACTTGGATTGCAAGATAAATAAAGAAAACATAGCTGAATTTTGTAAGATTTAGGCACGTCAGGCCTAATTTCATTTTAAACCATTATTGCAGGATGATTTCTTTTCCTTATAAAAACTACCTATTAGTACTTACATTCATTATAAGGCTTACTCATATAATATTTTTGGGACCAAATATAACATTAACAAGCARGCAGATATTACTAATTGAAGGATAATATTAGAAAGAGTAAAGAGGGTGATTCCAGCAAAAGTCAGAGGYTTGTAAACATGACTCACTTTAGACAATCCTGTGTTACAATAGTCTGTTTTAACTTAAAACAAGGGTTAACATCAAAGTTAAAAAAACTGATAAGTCTTACCATGTCTCTGTGCTCCAAGTTAGCATTGTTCTCCAGTAACTCCCTCACCACCTCAATGTGTCCCTCCTTCGCTGCCGAGACCAGCGCTGTCCAGCAGTCCTGCACAAAGTGTCCACCTGTTACTCTGAGAACTCCCAGCAGACGTCACCCCCAGGTTTCACCACTCTGAGCACCATCATACCTACCAGCTGGTCGTACCAGGTGCTCTTGGGGACAGGCTGTCGCATTGATACACCAGAGAGTCGCACAGCAGGCCACGACTGACAAGACACTACAGAATCCCTGCTCTTTTCGCCTGCGTTCATCCMAGTTTGAGTGTGTCGTGTGTAATAGCAGGTTATATGCGACCGAGATGGTAATATGGGGTGTGCCAGCATATGTAAGTGTGCGTTGAAGTACATGTGTGAGTGCGTGCGTGTGTGGAGGCTGGCTTCTGAGGACACAAGGTGTCTGCTTGGTGAACACATCCTGTCATTTAGTGAAAASAGCAAAGGTGAAGGTGTGTAATAAGATGTCATTATGGCTCATAATAACTGAGGGCTGAGCTCTGCTGTGGTGAGTTCAGCAAGACGGAACATCAAGGCCGCTACTGACATCTTTCTTGTAAAGTAGATGATGTGGTTACTATGACCGCATTATTTTCTTTTTCCACTTGGGCCTCAACTCTGTCGTACATCCTCATGCTGRTACGCATGTGTTCATTTTATAAAACAAGATATGAAAATAGGTGCATRCTTACAACATCATCCAGGTTAACACAAGCTCCTCTCCTGATGAGTTCTTGTACGATTTCCAGACTGCCCATCTCTGCAGCCACCATCAGTGGAGTCTGTCCATTCTGATATAAAAACACAGGAAATTAAACAGGAAACAGCTCCTTGCTTTGATCTCAAAAGCCAAATATTTTTCTCAACGGTTGCCAGATTGAGGACGGAGCTACATTATAGTTTGTGATTAGAAAATGAAAGGAAATGTAAAAGGTTTTGCAAGTCATCAACAGAAAAAGACCAACTTTCAAACTCATCCTAAATAAGTGAGATAATTATATATAAAACTCTGGTCCAAGAGAAGTCATGTACTTTTTTAAAGCTCCGTAGCCCTGAAGCGAAAATCCTTTTTTCCCCACAGAGCACTTGTTGCGCAATCTGAAAAAGCCTTTCATTACTGTGTAATCCTCCCTGACTGTCCTGAGCTTGTTGCGATACTGGATGACTTACATCGCTCCTGCAGTCCACATCTCGGAACTTGTCCAAATGTGCCTTGACAGCAGCCAGGTCATCATCCTCCACATAGCTGAACAGACTCTGGACAGCTAGAGAGGTCGTCTTCATGGAGGTGGTGGTATCCATGGCTGTCTGCTGACCACCTGCACGCCACTGTGAAGCAAGAGGAAACCAGAGAAGCTCTTCACAGCGTGCGAATGACAGCAGGGATGTTTGTTAAAAGCTGAGCCGTACAGCACTTTTAAAGGGTAGCATCTCACTGAGCTGTCAAGCTGGCAACTCAAACCTGACTTATTATTGTGAGAAAAACACATGTTCAGTCGAAGTCTCGCTGAATTCTGAGAGCGGTGTGGTGTGCATGTGAAGCGTCGATGTGGACTGAATTTGGCACGGCCCAAACCAAACTCAGGAGCAAAAACTGACCCATTCCTAGCAGAGGGGATCCTAAATATTTCCTGAGATGAGCAGTTATTTTCTGTTTGTGTAGATTTTCATTCATCCAGGACATGGCCATTCTTGAGAGATTAAAATTGAAACAACTGGACTTTCTTTATYTTTTCCTGTAGAAGACACTTCTAATCTCAATTCAAAACTAAAATATGTGAAGCTGAAGGCAAGATCCACTCACTCCTTTATCACCGTGTTGTTTCTTTACATTATCTGTGTTAGCCTACTCGGGCACAGAGTCCACAAAGTAAACAAAACAAACCCAACCATTATCAATCTGTGCGTTTTTCTTCCTAATAGGCTGTTAAAGTCGTGGCTGCACAGCATGCTCATTACACAACGTCTAACAGGCACTAAGCTGGGTTTGTTTTGTTCCATCATTCTGCTCATGCTTAAACCATGAMGTTAATTTTGTCCACTCTTTATAATGAAGGCACATCTATGAAGTCAAATAATACTTTGATTTGGCAACGACTCACAAAACCTGCACTGGACTGTTTGCTTCGATTGTATCAAGGCGTTTCCTGCGTTACCTTCCTCCACTGCCAGAAAAGAGCAGAGATAATTGCAGAAAAGTACAAAAGTTTGCAAAGGGTTAGAAGCAAGGCAGAAATAAACAACCGTCTGGATCTGACGAATCAATGCACATAATTCCTTTTCGGGATTTAAATGAAGTGAAGCTTCATCGTGCAGCTGACTGAACAACACAAGACAGATAAACGGAGGCGTTTCTAATTCTTTTTGCTCCAATTACTAGATCRAGATTACTTTTTCTTCTTTACAACTGCAGCAATTTCCTCTTTTATCACTGACCCTTAAAGTATTATAAGACCAGATAACAGAGCTTAACCTAAATCCGCTTGCTTTGTCTCTATTAGAGATGCAGACGATCGATAAAAGGCTCATCAATGATTCATAAAGTTGGGCTCTTCCATCGTGGTCAGAGTCACTTCCTGCCAGAGAATTAATGAGCTGCACTCACTGCGTGCATGTTGCCTTGGCAATAGGTGTTAGAATATAACTACACTGCTCGATATTTCTGCTCAGGTCGATACACACTTAAAACGTCACGTGTCTGCTTGGCTGTCAGTTCAAAGGTCTAACAGTTCAGTCAAATTTAGAGTCSACAATCAATTCTTATCTAAAGGACATAATATTCTCTTTTTAAAAAAAAACTGACCATTCTCCAGTTATGCCTCACCTGTCAACTGTGCTTCTAAATCAAATACATTCACAGGTAAGTGGGGGGAAAAAAATCCTTTGTTTACTGTGACAGCACTAGGAGCCTGTTGACACACCCTCCTCAACTCGCTGTCTCTCAGGACAATGGGTGGATGTTTACACCACACAAGAACCGATCAGTGAACACTGAACCCTCTCCTCTGTTCAGCAGCAACCCTCTGAAAATTCAATACAGACAAAAAAACTCGCAAAAACTAATGACTAAACAAAGGCAAACACATACGAATATGTTTAATTCAATCATAAAGTCACAAAATATATATTAAAAAGACAAACCTCTACCTTGTTGTGGAGTAAAGTTGCTTTTAAGTCTCCCAGTTCAACACCGACACMGATTTCCTGCTCAATCGTACAATCAAACCCTGCCGGCTCATGCTCAGCATCCCCCCGCTTATAGTAAGAGCTGAATATTAAATGAGGGGATGGKGGGGTGGGGTGGGTCTGGCCCACGCCCATCTCTTCTTCCACACAATAGACACACTTCCCCATTCAGGCATGGTCTYGACGGATGCACATGAAAGGGCAATTAAAATGTGACCATTTGCGTTACAGCTAGAAGTCCGTTGATGTTACAGTACAGCCAGATTTATTTAAAATAAATGCATGTAATAATGAAGTTTTTGTCATGATAAAGTACAGTCAATATCATGTTTAAAGCATCTAAAACAGGAAAATATGAATCTGAATTTGTGTCAGGGGGATCATAAGTTACAAAAAACGTGATTACGAAATTAACTTGTGTTTTAGAAAACACAAAAGCATTTTTCTCACATTTAAACAACTGATCGAGTTTTAGTTAACAAAATGCCCGTTTATGTTCTGTGTCGTCTAAAACTGAACTGGGTTCATTTCAATCCAGTTTTTATCTACTGTGCTAACACAAACCACTAGATAAGAACATAAGATAGCCTACTCAGCTAAAGTGTTATTTGCACATTTAAAAGAAGGCATTGAAATAAGCGGGAAGCACTGGATAGGATCTCTAAATTTAACTTGTCAGCTTTTTATGGCGTGTCATGTGGGAGTGAATCTGCTGAAGAGATAGTTCCTCAGTTTGTACAAATCAGGGCAGCAAGGTTACCTGGACTTCCTGGAAAAAAAATTAAGGAAATTGTCATTTTTCAGTCTGTGCCAAAGTAGATACAGACTTTTAGAATTAGAACCTCTTTAATGCAACTTTAACACAATAATTAGAATTAGGAATTGAGCTTAGATGCAAACCTAAACAGAAATATGAGAAGCAAATTACACATTGATTGATAAAAATAAACTAAATAATTGGGGTGTATGAAAACCACAAAATTAAAAATATCTTAATGCCATGAGAAATGTTTGCATTAATTTTGTAGACAAATAAGGTATTGTTGTGTAGGTGAATTGTAGCACAGACTGAGCTAATTCTGTAATCTGTCGAGAATAATTCAAGCAAAATTAAGCAGACAACAAACTAAAAGCCTGGGGGTTGGGTTGTTATTTTGTTATGTTGTGTTTACTGACAGAATTTGCAACTTTCGTGTATCAATATGACTGCTTGTCTAAAAAGTAAACATGTAAGACAAACAGGCAGGGAGGAGGAGGAAGTTGCAGTTTATAAAGGACCTTTGCTTGTACCGTCGTTTAAAAGTACGGGACAAGCACAGAGTTTTTCTTGTTCTGTAGTAAAAAACCAAAACAAGCATCTACAATCCCAAACAGCTAACCAACGTTAGCATAAAGTGGCTAGCTCTCCAACAGGTTCGTGCACTTCTGTCGCCCGAAAAATCGAACAAAAAAGTGCAGTTACAAACCGGAAGTCTTCTTACCCGARCAAAGAAGCTCTACAGTCGTCTTTCAGCTGGTTCCGGAGAGTAAATTCGGCCAAAGAAATGTTTTTTTTTTTTCTTCTTCTCAAGTCATAATGTACTGAACAGAGTGTAACTGTAACCTGCTGCTGCAGAAATGTCACTGAAGCTCCGCCCCCTGCTTTCTCTGGTTACAGAGGCTGAACATGTGGCAACAAGGTTAAAACCCTGCCTCCAGTTTAATACAAACAACCAACACGTCTGACAGGATTAATGCAGGATTAAAATGACTTTGTCCCACACACATTTCAAAATCCTGTAATGTTAGCTTCAATGTTTTTCTGTCATAAGGACCCTAATGGCCAGCTTGTCTCTTATACAGTCAAAAGGCCAGCTTGTCTCAGAGTACAGCACTGTGTAAAAGTTTTTTTTTTTTTCTTTTTGGTGGTTTGTCTTTTAAATGTTCTTACTTAAATCTGACAAATATTTCAATCATTTCAAAAGTTATTTAAACTCTAAGAATTAACCGTCTACACGTGACAAATTGATAAGAAACAAATATGAAAAGAAAAAATTTTCATTGAACTGAGACTTTCACGGACGAATCAAATCTTTTGAATGACTCCTTAAAACGAACAAATCCACAAGATCCGGCTCCCTTYAAAAAGCCATAAATCACATCTCCAATTCTTAAATCAAATCTGATGCAAGGCCATAGGAATTATGGGTGCTCCGGGTGCACTAGCATCCCCATGTGAATGCCAAAATACAGTTAAAAAATGAATAGAAATTAGTGAGTTTGTAAATCAATGCCTATAAAAACCATTACTGTTATTGTGTGTATGCAAAATGACCATTTAAAAGGCAACAAAACATTCAGGTTTCCAAAAGCAAAGTACAAACATTAGGAGTGGCTTAAAACTTCTGCACAGTGTTATTTACACAGTAAAACAACAAAGTGTCATCGGTACAAAACAATCCAATGAAAATGCTAACTAAAAGACCCATAATGAAACATAATTAGTGTTAAAAATAGTTTCTCTTTATTTTTCCACATAAATTCTTTTTTTTAAATGTACTGTTATACAAATATTCTTTCAATAAATTTCTTTCCAACACAGAAAAAAATACCCATTATGTTACACAGTCACACGCACCAAACACACACACGCTTACATACACTCAAAAAAAACAAAATGAGACATTTGTAGTTTGGCACTTTGGACTTATGGAGCGGTTTGCATTGATCTGCTGGTTTGGGTGGCCATGCAGTGCAGTAGTTGCCATGTTTGTAGTATGACATAAACCCCGCCCACCTTTCCGGTGGTCCTCCCTCATTGATGCATAACTTGGGCAACAAATATAGATTTCTTAAAACCGCAATCGGCATGTACAGATCACAAGAAATGGTAAACACACACATACACACACGAGTTATGGCAGGAAGATGTAAATGTTAGAAAGTCCTAATGAGGTCCACTCTTAAAATTAGCTCACTTCTGCTTTAAATGACTGTTTTTCCTGTAAGYATAAACAAATATTAAAGCACATTTTTAACAAAAGAAACCTAAAATCTCTAGATATCGTCTTAAGCAGACACATAAACTTTTCCTTTTATGATGAACAATGAGAAAGCTTTAACTTTGCTTAATTTTCACTTCATGTTCCCACCCCAAAAAATAAAAAAGACAACAAGGCATTGACAAAGCAATCAAATAAACAGCTTCCAAATGACCACCCTTACCTGCACATTAAATAAAATAATTCAATTTACCATAAACAAATGGTTTAAGCCGTTAAATTTGTACAAACAAATTGCTTCTCTTCTTCCAAACCTTAAAAATTGTCTTTAAATCACAGGAGGGGTCGCTAAACTCCCTTTGAACCCTTGTTTATCTGAGGAGTTATCCAAACAGATCAATAACATGAAATATATATATATATATATATATTTATAAAAAAAAACGTTTATGGACTTTAACTTTCTCTTAAACTTTCCATGGATGGAGACTGTTTCCAAATCCCGTTTCAAATAGTGTTCTCAAATAAACTCAAACGCACATAATGTGAGAATTCCTCACAAAGATTTTAAAGATACAGAAACAAAAGAGTTTAAAGTTCCTAAGGCCCGTCTGAAGTTGGCAGCTGATGATAAAGATTGTGTTTCTTTTATACGTACACATCTCACCAAACAGAGGCTTGTATCCAGACAATGACAAAAACCCTCCACATACAGCTCAGATAAAAATAATACCTCACCGATGGAACTGCATTTAGGTTCTCAAAGTCTGCCATTTTTATTTTCTTTATTCCCACCTGCAGAGCACATTGAGAGTTTAAGGCAGCTTGGAAATTCTTGTTTTCCCCCCGACTAAAGTTATTTAAAGCATCCATTATCCCGTTCGATTTATCTTTGTGTCTTTATGTCTGCTGTCATCGTTGCTACTAGAAGTTTGGACAGGGTTTGTGTTTTCTGCTCGAATGTTTTTTCTGTTTTTTTTTTCTTTTTGGTTCTTTGTCAGGTAAACAAACGTGACACACTTTCCGTCAACGTTCTTGTCCCTGTTGTCAACAGGACTGTGTGTCGCTGTCCCAGGTCTCACGTGGTCTTGTCTTTCTGGTTGCAGTTGCTGTCTGTGCTGTTGTTGTGGTCCGTCTGGTTGCCCCGCGTGAACTCCTGCAGGCCGCTCTGCTGCTCTTCGGGCTGCCGGCGCCTCGATTTGACGGGTAGGACCAGCACGATGAGCAGACACAGGAGGTGTAAGGAAAAGTACCAGGAGCTGCAAAATACAACAAAAGTGAGAGTTTGTTATGAGAAAGAATGCAAAGAAATGACACCAATGACCTCAAATCATCATTAATCTGACATTTTATCATGAATAAATAAATAAATAAAGATGGATGGATGGATGGACGGACGGACGGATGGACGGATGGTCATTAATTTGACATATTATCTAAAAACAAATAAATATGGATGGATGGATGGATGGACGGCTGGATGGATGGATGGACGGCTGGATGGATGGATGGATGGATGGATGGATGGATGGATGGTCATTAATTTGACGTTTTATCATAAATAAATAAATATGGATGGATGGATGGATGGATGGATGGATGGATGGATGGATGGATGGACATTAATTTGACCTTTTATCATAAATAAATAAATATGGATGGATGGATGGATGGATGGATGGATGGATGGATGGATGGATGGATGGATGGATGGATGGATGGATGGATG
>NW_013953754.1:48300-56885 GCF_001266775.1 Austrofundulus limnaeus
CTTTGCAGCATCTTAGTGAAGCTGTCTCCTGTCATTTAAAATTAAAACTTTCTAAACGATTAAACTGCTAAAAGACCTGTAACACTTATACCTATGTTTCCCTTTACACTGTTAATACTTAAAGCTGCTTAAATTAACAGTGTGCTGCTTGTAATAAAATACAAACAGTTCTTGTGAGACGATTGTTCGTCCTCATGGGTTTCTGTGCATTTTTGCTGAACGTGTAAAGCATGTGAAAACATTAATTAAATTTCTTGTTTGCATAGGTTTGGGGAAAAAATACTTTTATCAAGATAGGTTATGAATACTACTCCCCAGCTTCACCTGATAACAGTCTGTTGCCAAACTTGAAAGTGTTGGCACACAGCAAAATAACAGATGATATCTGAGTGGCTACTTTTGCTACATTATTTCAGAGTACGTGTTTCCAACTATGGGACATAGTACAGTATCTAAGGGGGGGTTATGTATGTGTGTGGGTGTGTGTGTTTGTGTTTTGAGATGTGTATGTGTAATTCGTTCTGCTACAAAGTGAGGACCATCACATGTTTTTAACCAGCAAAGTGAGGTCATGTTTTTGGAAAGCGAGGACATTTTCATGGTCCTCACGTTTTTCAGTTCTGTTGCACTTTACTAGTTAGGTTTAGAGGTGTCCTTGTTTTTCCTACATCATGGGGCCCAGTTTTAAGGAAAACGCAGCATTGTGGGGTCTGGGTGCTCCTTGTGGGGCCCAAAGCCTGAGCCCCGCAACTTCAGAGGCTGATTTTGGGTGTGGGGGTTTGCTTTAGAACCAAGGTGTGAAGTGAGTTTAGGTTAGTTTTAGGGTCAGGAAGGTCAGACAGGCCATGTTTTATTTTCTCGACTTATGGAGCAGTTCAAACTGCTCGAAAACATTTTTTCGAGTAAACGTGTCTGTTTAAAATTGTTCAGTGACTTTAACAACAAGAGGCAATTTATTTTTTCTCAATTAATTGTCATGCCATGTGCTGAGCATTTAATTAAAAAAAAGGGGTTGGTTGGATGGATGGATGGATGGATGGATGGATGTTTCATTGTCCCCAAGGGGAAATTTGTCTTGGACATCGTACGCTAAATAAAGCTGCTCCACAACTAAACACTACAAACAATAAAATCACGTGAACACCATAATAAACTCAAAAACACATATTGTCCAATAAAAACCCATATTGCACATTCTCACATACATTCCAGCAGGTAAACAAACCAACAAATCAGACCAGAGCATCAACAGCATAACAAAACTCTATATGCCTACTTTATAAATGCTTTTCAAATATACATGTTTTTTTATTGAGAGGCTTAGAATATTTTTTATAACTGATGTGCAATCATCTATTTTATCCAATACTGTAATTAAAATATAGTGATTAAGTTGTTGTGATTTTAGAAAGAACAACAACTGCCTAGGGTCTATTTAGTTACACCCCTAAAACACGCCTTAAACGCAACCAGACATATAATGTTTTTAAGTTTAAGCCTGTAGGACTTCCCTGTTTGTGAACTGAGCAACCTGGAATAGGTGAGGTCACTTTCCTTTCTTGCCAGAAGGCGGTGCTTGGCTCTGTTAAAACTACTGTGTTGTGAACAAACGTGGCAAATTGCCAGTTTTCTGAGATCCTGAGTACTTGGCACAGAGCGGAAAAGGTTGTGGTAAACCTTGCAAATAAATATTCAAATCTAACTTTGAATCAAACTCCTGTGTATAATTTAGGCTTGTACTTCCAATATATCCTTTCATACTGGACAGATTTTAACGAAAACTTATAAGAAGTAGTCACTGGACGCACATCTATAGCTGATGAACTTTTGGAGTCAATCCAGTTCAAGGTGTCTGCCACAGATAAATCGCTTTAGCCAACACAAAGATGTCTCTAAGTCAGTTTTACAGATTTTGAGAGGCAAGCCTATGTGGTAGTAGCTGAGAGTCATTCACAATACAAACCTGAGTGTGAAATATTGCGACATTAAAGGAAACTGTGTGCCATGGTTTGTCGAGGTTTGACCAAAACACCTTTAACTTTGTCATTTCTGACAGACTTGATACTCTTAGAAGTGATGTCCCAATACTGATACTGGTATCAATATCAGGACCAAGACCAGCATTTTTACAAGTACTCTATGGTGGCCCAGAAGGGTCAACAGAATGCAAAAACCACAGTGGAAGTTGTGCTAAAACAGAAGCTGAAGTAGAAATATTACCAGAGAATTCAAAATCTGAAAGTACACAGGCTAATTCAATACTTGAAACGGACTCAACTGTTTGAAAGTTGTTTTTTTCCTTCTTCTTTTTTTTTCCTTTTTGTTTGTGCACTGATCCGATCTATATTCCACACTAGTAGGTGGTGGTAATACACAACACCGTTGTTTTCCATCCATAGCAAACAACTGGCAACCAACAGTGTAGCACATTAAAATGCATTAAAATAAAAAAAACYAAAACATTCTTTCAAACAATCAAGTTGGTTTCGAGTACTGAATTAGCCTGAGTATGTTCAGATTTTAAATTACCTAGTCATATTTCTATATAACTACCGGTACTTCCATTCTAGCATAACTTCTGTTTTAGCATAAGTTCAATTGTGGCTTTTGCATTCTGCTGACCCTTCTGGGTCACTACAGGCCACCGTAGTACTTGTACCCGTAGAAAATGCCCCAATACTTTTAAGTGTAATGTCAGTTCCATGTTTAAGACGTACTCAAGTTGAAAGAAAATCTTTTTTGTTATTTTTATATATAGTATACACTCACCGGCCACTTTATTAGGTACACCACGCTAGTAACGGGTTGGACCCCCTTTTGCCTTCAGAACTGCCTCAATTCTTCGTGGCATAGATTCAACAAGGTGCTGGAAGCATTCCTCAGAGATTTTGGTCCATATTGACATGATGGCATCACACAGTTGCCGCAGATTTGTCGGCTGCACATCCATGATGCGAATCTCCCGTTCCACCACATCCCAAAGATGCTCTATTGGATTGAGATCTGGTGACTGTGGAGGCCATTTGAGTACAGTGAACTCATTGTCATGTTCAAGAAACCAGTCTGAGATGATTCCAGCTTTATGACATGGCGCATTATCCTGCTGAAAGTAGCCATCAGATGTTGGGTACATTGTGGTCATAAAGGGATGGACATGGTCAGCAACAATACTCAGGTRGGCTGTGGCGTTGCAACGATGCTCAATTGGTACCAAGGGGCCCAAAGAGTGCCAAGAAAAGATTCCCCACACCAYGACACCACCACCACCAGCCTGAACCGTTGATACAAGGCAGGATGGATCCATGCTTTCATGTTGTTGACGCCAAATTCTGACCCTACCATC
Organism: Austrofundulus limnaeus; assembly: GCF_001266775.1. NCBI lineage: Eukaryota > Metazoa > Chordata > Actinopteri > Cyprinodontiformes > Rivulidae > Austrofundulus > Austrofundulus limnaeus. The sequence continues at coordinate 51,644 of NW_013953754.1, forward strand.
CGAATGTCGCAGCAGAAATCGAGACTCATCAGACCAGGCAACGTTTTTCCAATCTTCTCTTGTCCAATTTCGATGAGCTTGTGCAAATTGTAGCCTCAGTTTCCTGTTCTTAGCTGAAAGGAGTGGCACCCGGTGTGGTCTTCTGCTGCTGAAGCCCATCTGCCTCAAAGTTTGACGTACTGTGCGTTCAGAGATGCTCTTCTGCCTACCTTGGTTGTAACGGGTGGTTATTTGAGTCACTGTTGCCTTTCTATCAGCTCGAACCAGTCTGCCCATTCTCCTCTGACCTCTGGCATCAACAAGGCATTTCCGCCCACAGGACTGCCGCTCACTGGATGTTTTTTCTTTTTCGGACCATTCTCTATAAACCCTAGAGATGGTTGTGCGTGAAAATCCCAGTAGATCAGCAGTTTCTGAAATACTCAGACCAGCCCTTCTGGCACCAACAACCATGCCACGTTCAAAGGCACTCAAATCACCTTTCTTCCCCATACTGATGCTCGGTTTGAACTGCAGGAGATTGTCTTGACCATGTCTACATGCCTAAATGCACTGAGTTGCHGCCATGTGATTGGCTGATCAGAAATTAAGTGTTAACGAGCAGTTGGACAGGTGTACCTAATAAAGTGGCCGGTGAGTGTATATCATGGTGTATATTTGATCTGACCCAGTCAGTGGGGCTGTAGGCCTATAAGGATAAAGAGCCACCTCCTAAATAAAAAAATGTGTTTTTAAAGTCATTGTTTAATGTTTAAGTTCTAACTCAGTAAGTACTCTGTATCGGCCCTCGGCATCGACGAGTACCCAAACTGTTTGAGAGAACCTGGTATCGGGACAGCCCTAAATCTTAGTGTCAAATTCTGCCATAAAAAGCCATGGGCAATTTATATTCCTTTAAGGAATGTTAGGCCTTTAATTTATGAAAATAATTTAAAACTATCAAAAGATTTATGAACAAACTTTAAAGATGTAAGGTTTTTTTTTGAACAGAATACAATATTTAAGTCAAAAGTTAAATCTGTCTTCGGCTCATGAGTCCGTTTTTTACTGCCTGTTTTGGCAGCCACTCGCTTAAGTCCGGATCTTTCCTTTATGGCGACGACTGGGCAATGTTAGGGCCGCTCATTTTATTTCCTACTCATCAATCCTCCACATCCTTCCCTCGTTAAACTGTCTTGTTAACCATTACGGCCAAACAGAGGAGGACCGAGCTATTAAAAGTGTTAAACCTTTACACTGGGAGCGGCGATTTCACTTGCACCCGTAAGTGCAACAACAGCGATGAAGACAAGCACCAACTCATAACAACTCATCGGCTCAAAGCTTTATCAGTAAAAAACACCACACACCTGTAGAATTTGAGCGAGGGTTCTACAGCGAGTAGGACGAACGGCACCACGGTGTAACAGATGGCAACCTGTGTGGACACCCACGTGATGACATCGTACATGGACTTGTACGACTCGGAGGCCAAAAAGTGTGGCCTGATGTTGTGCCTTACCTTGAATGAACAGAAAGAAAGAAAAAAACAACTTTAAATTACTCCTGATTCATTTTACTTTGCAGTAAAGTAAACACAAATTAAGCAAACTGACCTGGTTTACCTACAGCTGCCTATTTCTGCTTATTATCCGTTTACCTTCCCTCTCTGCTTTGGCCCTTTTCTATTTAAAAAATAAACCTGAGCATCTGTGAGCGGCAGCCACTGTTAGTTTGATTTAGAACTGGGTCACATTCAGGCAAAGAACAACCCAAAAAAAAGGGACTGCAGGAACTCACCTGCACAATAAATTTACAACATTTACATTCAACTACATTATTTAGAGTTATAAAGCTGTTTTACTGTTCACTCCACTCAAAGTTTCCATGTAAATGCTCCTGTTCATAACTGAAGCAAAGAAGCCTTACTGAGCAAAGATAAAAGCTAATGGCTCCGTATGTAAATTGAAATTTAAGTGCTGCACTACTTCACTGTCTGCACGCTCTCAATTAAGACATTTTTCTGTGGATTTCTTAGTTTTTAAGTAATTCTGATGAATTAAAAAAGCTCTTATACTCTACCAAAGTATTGGAAAACAAATGAGCTTTTATTAAAAAAAAAAGCCTTTTTAGAAAAAAAGAAAAGTATCCATTATACTCTATAATGTAAAAGAGGGTAATGCACAGAATCATGAGTATGAGTTTTAGTTTATTTGGCTCATTTTTTGTTTTTCGGGATAAACTAACTGTATGTATGTGTGCGCACTTACTGCACGGGCAGCCATGGTCATGCCGATGCCGGTGACGAAGGTCATGTAGTAGCCGGGGTACACGCCGTGCCACAAGGCTGACAGCAGGAAGGTTGCTCCTGTGGGGTTGATGGGGCATCGCTCGTAGCACACCCTGAAAAACAAATAAAAAAAGGTTAATTAAACATATTGTGTGCTTAACCTTATACAAAACAATAGTTCACATTTTAATTAGATCACACACAGCATTTATAGTTTTTTTATTATTATTATTTTTTACCTTTTAAGCCAGTGACTTGTTTGAATATTCCAGTTGTCTAGAAACAGCTTGAAACTAGTGGCGAGCTGAAATCCGATGCAGAGAGATTTGTATTCAAACTTATTATCAAGGTCAGTTAAAGATTGTGAATAAACACAAACCTCAATGTCCAGAATTCTGAGATTTGATATCAGGTCCCACCGTGGAGAGCCGTCTGCGTTGTAGCCATTGAAGCCAAATCCTGCAGCGTTGTTGATGGCATCAGCTGCAGGAGACAGAAGAAAACAAAAAGTCAGAGTGCATGTGATGCATGTGTTTAGAGGTTGAGACAAAAAAACTCACTTTTTTTATTATTGTAAAAGAAAATCTTCACATATACAAATAAATAAAGTAAGCCACGGGGGTAGGCTTCTAAAATAAAAATATTTAGTACAAAAACCATTAAGATAAATTTTAAAAAATGGCCTACAGCATCCATGTGTGTTTATTCTTAAAAATAGTAGATAAATTTAGTTTGTTTTCCTTAAACACTGGGGGAAAAGGTGAAGAAAATGAAAATGTGTCCAATATTATAATTAGATTATTTGCCAGTCTTCTGTTCATATCAGAATTTTTTATTATTTCCATGAAAGCCAAAAACATGCTCGGCAGAGACAAAAAACAAATATATGATCACATGTTGAAGTTTATAATTTACCACTAGATGGCAGTGTTGCATCAAAAAAATGATGTTGACATCTTTTTTTAAGGCTCTATGGCGTCATTACAATGAAAATTTGTGAGAATCAAGGAAATGATTTCAGTCAAAGAAGCAAACAAAAATCAAAGCRGTAGGTCTATATCAGTTGTTGCATCACTTCATTGCTGAATGTCCTCATTGTGTGTCATTGCCATTTTTGTACAATAGATTAAATGTGTCATTTTGGAGGGTAAGACTTGTTTTTTTTTTTTTTACTTATACATTCATGAGTCTGACTGATACTGCATTATAAAAACACTTCATATAGAAGTTACTTGTAAATATGTTTTTTGTTTGTTTGTTTTTTAACCGCCAGATAAAATGCTGAACTCGACAAAAAACGTCATGTCAAACTCACCAAGTGTCCAGACAAAGTAGTACTTTGGCCTCAGAGCCAGCATAGCCAGGTAAAGGTAGATGATCTGGACATAAAACGGCGCAGATCTGACAAAGTCATCATTTATGGAGTAGTCCACTGGGAACAGCTTGTACAGGGACAGATAGATGACCAGACAGAGAGCACAGGTGCACAGCTTGGAGATGACAGCATTCTGGGCCAAGATGGGGAAAATAATAAAATACAAGCGAATAAATAAAATGAAGCAGTTTTGATTACGCCTCACTACATCTGACAAATCTCCAAAGATGATTTGTACCTTCGGCGAGGGTTCGCTCAGCCTGAACTTTCCGTTCTCCTTGCCGTTGGCGTTCTCCTGGTGCCGCGGCTGATAGGCCCTCCCTTCGATGAAGGCTATATAGTCGTTGTAGGAGCACGTGGGCCCCGCCAGGATGCCCATGAAGTTACAGTTGTAGCTCAGGTACTCCAATAAGCTGGGCATACGGCTTGAGGGTGAGAGGGCAGGGAGAAGGTTACACAGTCAGGACACGATCCCCAAAAATATATGTTTCATCTTAAGAGGATAAAAAAAACATAGGCTGCCTTTGGCTTTAAACATCCCTGTGGTTCATTCTAGTTAATTGTCTGGAAAAATACAGGGGACCCCGAGTGACCCTTTGTGGCTGAGTGCTTTGACTTGAAACGTTTGGACTGGAGGATAACTGTCTGAACATGAGCCGGGCTTTGTTTGTCTCACCTTCCCAGCAGCTATCTCTGAGTGAGCACAGGGAAATACTCCTGACATCCAGCTTCACATTTAGGGCCTTTAAAATGCACTCTGGTTCAGAATATCCCTGTGATTTTAGTGCCTGAAATTCACTTTTGAAATTTGGGGGGTATAAAATGTATGAGTGGGGGTATGTACATATTTGTGCTAATCAACACAAGACCTATCAGATTAATGTGCCGTTTTCATTTGCCTCCTTCTGCCTTCCTAGCTGTTACCTCAGCTGCTCTCTGCTTGTTCCTTTCCTTGTTTGGTCTCTTTCCTGTATTTGTAAGCACAGAAAACTTTCCAGGAAAAGAATTCTACTACTTGTGAGACAAACTACGGAGCTCAACACTTCCTGTTCTTACCTCGGATCGACACATTTATTACTGTCCCTTTTACTCTTCTTCCCTGTTGTTTTTAGCTGCATCTGTGGCTCTCTCTTCTCTGCTCTGCTCTATTCTTTCCTTGTTCTTGGGCTCCTCCTCTGCATCTCGTCAAACTAACGACTTTGTTGCAAACAATCCCTTGCAATCCAGCAGCGAACGTGAGGCCCTGTATCTTTGTGTAACCTGGGAATAATTGTGTCAAAATAAACATATTTCTCAGAAATTCACAGTCTCAGGTGAGAATTATGACCCCGTTCAGGTCAGGACTTTGCTCACATGAAAAACACAATCTTTTCATTGTAATGTTTGCATGCTTTCTGACCTTTTTTATTTTGCCTGTTCAAAGCACACTGGCCTCTACTAAAGAAAGAAATATTTCATAAAATGATGATATGATGCCGATGTAGCAAACTATCTAAACTATGTACAGTGGGGAAAATAAGTATTTAGTCAGTCACCAATTGTGCAAGTTCTCCCACTTAAAAAGATGAGAGAGGCCTGTAATTGACATCATAGGTAGA
>NW_013953754.1:57885-58450 GCF_001266775.1 Austrofundulus limnaeus
TCTACCTATGATGTCAATTACAGGCCTCTCTCATCTTTTTAAGTGGGAGAACTTGCACAATTGGTGACTGACTAAATACTTATTTTCCCCACTGCATTTAATATTAAAAAAATGAATCTCTCTTAAATACTTGTTTTACATTTCCGCAGCAACTTTTTTTTCCCTTTTTTCCTAACAAGGAGGATTTGAGAGGCGCCGATGGTTGAAGAATTACAGGCATCCCCACAATATGAATCATCTGAGGGCTGTCAGTGTTTCCTAGATACAGAACGTCTAACAGCCACCAGATAGAAACCGAACGGGAGGGAGGCTGAGATGGTTGCCAATGCAGCGAGGAATAAGGGCTTTGTGAAAATAAACATTTCAGCCCATAGAAGAAATTTAAAACCAAGTGTCTATTTTAGCTCAACTCTTCAGCTGAAGCATTAAAACATACCTGAGTCACATACCTGATAGCTAGGTATTTCTGACTGGGCGTCAGCTGCGTTTCTCGCTTGCTTAAACCTACACACACACACACACACAGAGAGAGACAGAGAGAGAGAGAGAGAGAGAGAGAGAGAGA
>NW_013953755.1:0-12234 GCF_001266775.1 Austrofundulus limnaeus
TCACACACTCACACACTCACACACTCACACACACACACACACACACCATTTAAACGGCACCTTTTGAAGCAGTGAAGGCGGAGCCACACTGCTCCACCTGCCCAGCAGACCCGGTCCTTTCAGCCCAGCAGGACTTTGATGTGTTAAACAGGTGAACCTCGCTGTGACCAGTTAGGCGTGCAGCCGGAGCGTGAGGCTGCGCTCTTCCTTTGTTGATGTGTCACTTAGAGCGCTGCGAGACAATACTGTCCATTAGCACAGGACAGAATCAATACAGAACAGATTAATGGGCTTTTTAATGGACCACAATTATAATCCTGCGCTGGCTTGGACCTCACAGCTCTGAAAGACTCCATCATTTCCTGTGTGTGAGCACACACACTCACCACTTTAATTATGGTTCAGCACGTGCTTTTTTCTTACTGCTGACGATTGTCAGGTGAGGCTGCTGTGTGTAGTTTTTAACGGATCAATACGATCTGAGTCAGGTTATCAGAGATGTTCCAAAAGGAAACAAGAGGGACTGAACAGAAGCTCTCATTAAAACCTGCAAATCAAAACAAGACTGTCAGAAGACAGCAGAGACTCTGCTTAATTAGCATGGTGCAGGATGGACACGGTGCTGGATGTCCTGCTGCTGGACGAGACAAAGACAGGGAGACACAGACACACTGGGACGTCACCTCATCAAACKGTGATAATGAGCAAAGATTCCTTCTGCAGGTTTTACACAAACAAAACCATTAACAGAGGAAAAAACTATGTTTTCTAATGTGCAGCAGGTGGGTTTCAGTTTCATCTGATCAGGTTTACTCAGAACCATCAGGCCTGTTAAAGTGGGGTTCTGCTGAAAGCTTAGGAACAATTAATATCTTACCTGCTGCAGAGAACTCAATAATACATGTCTTTTTTATTGTTTTTATTTGTTTTTCTTTTGTTTTTATTGAGACTTCTCCAGTTTAACAAGTTTTTTAACTGATTTTCTGTAGCTGTTCTGTGATTGGTCCTGTTCTTTGAAAAGAGAAACATAAAGGGTTCAAAACAACTACTTAAAAAACATTTATAATTCCAGGAATAGTGGGAACAAGTACGTGTCAAATTTAAAACCACCTCTTGTGTTGAAGGTTCWGTCATTTGTTAAAGTCTTTACAAATTAAGTCTTTAAATAAATGTGATAAAAACTGAGATCCATATAAGTCTGATAATCTAAAGTTTAAACAAAGCAGAACACAACAGATTGACACAAAGGATTTATTGTAAATGTTCAGACGGAAGAAAGTGAGCCTCWTGTCCTCCAGCAGAGAACATCTTCCTCCCAAACAGGAAGTCCTAACGTCTGCAGAGCGGTTATCAGCAGCTCTGAGCTCCAGCACAGGGCCAGTTATCTCACAAATTAATGGCAGCAATAAGCAGCAGCAGGAAGACGCAGGATGATTAGCAAAAGCAATCAGAGCCTTTATTAGATTAATAGGAACAAAGACACAATAGAGTCTGCAGGAGAAAGTAGAAACTTACAGGAAGACTAATGAGTCGTGTGTTCCTGAGCTTCAAGCAGCAGCAGAGAGAAGTCTGAGGAGACGCTCGGCTCGCTGCAGAAACACTGAGCTGCAAATCGTTTCAGAGCCAGAGTGTGAAAAGGAACAGGAAGAAGGCTGTTTTCTGAAGGAAATAAGTGTGAACGCTGAGTCAGCAGAAGAGATTGAAACAGCAGGAGGAGAAAATGAAGCTAAACTAAAAAATAAAGATTAAAGTAAAAAAACAACAACGGGTGAGAAAAACTCAACCTTAGAAAACTTCATTTTAGTTTAACTTCACAACAAGCTTCAGCTCCACAACCTGCAAACAATCCTCTACTTGTTTGTTAGCAAAATAACTGCTGARCCACTGGACTGATGGGATGGACAGCTGGATTCAAGATGGCTGCTGCAGCTAATCCAGCATAAAGCAGTGAGACCTGAGTCAGACAGACAGATTAAACATCTGTCCTGTGCTCCAACACTGAATCATGAGCTGGAACTGTCTCTATAGTAATGTGTGTTATTGTGAAGCTGCTGCTAACAGAGCATTTCTTTGAATTAATTGTGTTGTGACAAGATGACAAAACAACACAACTTCCTTTAAATAATAACTTTAGTTAAATGTTTCAGATGCACAGTTTTTCTTTTTATCACAGAGGTCTCAACAAAGACGTAATCAACCGTCTTCATGTTTCTACAGACATCACTGGTGTTTAACTGGCCCAGTGGGCCATTATGGTTTGTTTCTCTATCACAGAGGTTCTCAAACTGGGGTCCCAGGATCCTCAGCGGTCCACGAGAGGTATCTTGGGGTCCTCAAAAAATTTCACTAAGTTGATAATTTAGTTTTTATTTTAAGAATGCATGAAGAACAATGAGCTGATAAAACAAACAATAAACTTAATAAATATATATTTCCATGGCATTTAGGGGTTGAAACGACAATAAATTATCTTTTAAAACAGCAGGGGGTTCATGAGGGGGGCCATGGATTTTTTTCCCTTGTAAGGGGTCCCCAGACCCACATGGCCTGAGACCCCCTGCTCCATCAGCTCCATCATAAATGAAACAAACTGAAGCCTGATGAGGATGTCTCCATGGCAACCATCAGTGTGTTCAGGTTAGTTCAGTGTTGAGGCGACGTGTGTGTGTGTGTGTGTGTGTGTGTGTGTGTGTGTGTGTGTGTGTGTGTTTTGGACCCTAATTGGCAGAACTTTCTGTCAATCACAAAGCATGAAGGGTGGTCACACTTGACTTCACCAGCTTGATTGACAGGCCCAGGGGACCAATCACAGAGCCAGCCTTGTCTCAGACCACCTGGAGAACAGCCGTCCACCTCTCCCTGTGTTCCACAGACAGAACTCCACGTCAGACTGGTTCCTGTTCAGATGTGAGGAAGCTGAACCTCAGCTCCAGGTGTTCGTCCAGTCATCATCCTGAACCCAGAGCTGAGCTCAAACTGGACCTGTGAGGTTTTGTCTCTTTGTGGACAGTCTGAGGACAGATGAGACGAGCACATGAACACAGACCAGCGTCAGACCACCTGAAGCCCACATCCATCTCTCCTTTCATGTCTGCATGGAGCTCAGTCATCTGCTCCTCCCACTGAACACCTCCTGCACCACTCTCACGTCTTCACAAACACACATCTTCAACACAGTCAACACAACCTCACATCTCTACACTTCCTYCAACAGACTCACAGTTCTGAGCCAGAAGCTTTTTTTGACCTCCTCTGAACTTCTCCATCCACCATCAGAGCAAACATCTTCCCCACAGCTGAGGAAAACACCAGCAGCCAACAGAAAAGACCACATCCAGGGAGGATTAGTAAACAAACAAACAAACAAACAAACAAACAAACAAACAACTGGAGTTCTATTCTGCAGAAGGTAATCTTTTATCTCCCATCTGGAAGGCTTCCTCAGCTCTACCTGTAATCTGTCTGAAACTTCTCTAGATCTGCTCTTGAATCGGTCTTTGGAACTAGTCTGGAACTCATTGAGAACCTCTATGTGGAACCAGCCTGGACTTCATAAAAACCTGTTCAGACCTGGATCCAGACCTGGTACTAGTCTGGATCCAGGTCTTATTGATTTGACAGTGAGACAACTTTGGGACAGTTGTTGACCAATCATCATAAACTGTGACTGGAAATGAGTCCAGTGGGACAGAGGACAAACACCTGGGCTTGAGGACATTCTTCAGACTCGAGGACAGTCTTCGAGGACATTCTTCAGACTCGAGGACATTCTTCAGACTCGAGGACAGTCTTCAGACTCGAGGACAGTCTTCAGACTCGAGGACATTCTTCAGACTCGAGGACATTCTTCAGACTCGAGGACAGTCTTCAGACTCGAGGACAGTCTTCAGACTCGAGGACAGTGTTGAGCAGACAGACTGTGGTGTTTTGTGAGGCGGCTCAGACACAGGACCTGTCAAACTGACAGCTGTTTAATGGATCTGCTGCCAGAAAAGTCCATCTCTGCTTCCAATTAGTGCTGAGTGAATTAAAGCAGGAGGTTCTCAGAAAGCATTAAGGAACATTAATGAAAGTGTCAGGAGGAGGAGGAGGAGGAGGAGGCAGAACGTCTGAAGATGCTCTGCTGCTGACGCCTCTGTAATAAATAAAAAGAAACACCTCGCTGTTTTAATGACCAGCAATTTCAACTTTATTACTGACGATTGTCTGCCATTAATTTTTAATCAACTTCTGTTGCTCCATCACTCTCTGACATTTATTYTTTTCCTCCATGGTGCTCCTGAAATAACATGTTGTTGTTCTTCTTGTTTCTTTTGCACAGAAGAAACTAAATTCCTATAACTGTTGTTCTAAACATTTTACAAGAACAAAAAAAAAAACAACAAAATCTGACAAGAGCTTTAAATTCAGTCGAGGACTTCTTAAGTCAAACTCTGTAAAGCTACAGACTTTGAGAAATGTTGGTTTCTAAGACTCAGAGGAGGGATTTTTATTGTTCAAACATGAAAAATAAAATGTTCATTACTCTTTACATTTTGAACCCAAAAGAAGAAGACTACTTGTTTTATTGTCATCATGACAAAATGTTGTTTAAAAAAAGAACAATAAAGTAAACAATGATCTTTTTACACAGTAGATCAGACTGATTAGCAGTCAGCCGTGTGTCAGTAAAATCACAGGAAAATCATGTTTCTTTGAAAGTGCAGCTCAGTCACAGGTGGGACTCTGCAGGGCTCTGGTGGTCTGTGTGTGGGGGGGGGGGGGGGCTGATAGATTTCATAGCCTTAGGGAAGAAGCTGTGTCTCAGTCTTCTTGGCTTTGTCTTGAATGTTCTCATCCAATGAGCTCAGAGTTTTGTCTTTAAGCAGGAAGTGAACTCCATATCTCCATCAAACACCGTAGACCCTCCWGTGGTACCATCAGAACCATCTGACTGTGGGTCTGATACTCTGTACTCTGTGGCTCTGCCTGCCTGACTGATAGGAAAGATCCTTTTAATTTACAAAACTTATATCCAAACATCAGTTTTTAAAGATTTTCTAAATTATTGTAAAACAGCATGTTGTCATGACAACATGCTTTTCACTCCACTAATCAAGTTAATTTATTTCCTTTTATTTTTGAGTAGAACCTTGTAAATATACTTTGGGCTCATGCAGAACAGAATAATCTTTTCTATTTGTGTTAAAATGAAAACTGATGTTTTTACATCTCAGAGGTTTTAAATGAAGGAGTTTAATAAATATAATAACAGAAAAATTAGTGATTTATAAAAACCATTCAGTTTTAGGCTCAAAGTTTCTCTTCACATGAAACAACTAATCAGTCTCTCTTAGATAATTTATGCTTTCATTATTCCAGGTAAAAGGGGTCGTAACTACAGCGTTGGTTTATTCATCACACATTTATTAACACTCACATTTGCATTAAATGATATTTTAAACTGCAAAATCTGGAGTTGCAGTGAAAATGTAATCCAGATTAATTTCCTTTTTTTAAATGCCCTAATGTTGATTGTCAATCATAAAGTTTCCAGAAGGTTAGAAATGTTGAACCTGTTTGAAAACTGRATCAGTTTGAGTTGGTTGATTTATTCATTCTGGTTTGTTTTGGTTTGAGTTTCTACAGAAACTTGAGCTTTGAGTTAAGAAGCTGTTGGTTTCTTTTTCTGTCACTAAAAGTCTTTAAAATAAAAACATTAACCTGATGAACAGATGGATGGATGGATGGATGGATGGATGGATGGATGCATGGATGGATGCATGGATGGATGAATGGATGGATGGATGAATGGATGTATGGATGGATGGATGGATGGATGCATGGATGGATGCATGGATGGATGGATGATGATCCACAGCCTTCACATGGGGGTAATGACACATGAATCTGTAATCAGTTGTTTGGGAACAGAGAAAATGTTTTGGGTCAGACAGACAATAACAATTTTCCATCTGCCTTAATGTCCACTGCTACCTCTCAATGTGATGAGTCCAATCAGACAAATAATGTGGACAGTCCCRCCAAGCTGATCCATCAGCTTGTCCAAGATCAATTCTCTCTCACCAGYAAAGTCCAGGAACCACAGCCGGCCTACGACCCTCAGCTGAACCACTTGCAGACCGAGTCCAGCTCACTCAAGGCAAAAGTCTGAGTGCTGCTAGAACAACAATCCTTCATATTGGTCAGGCAGCCAGGAAATAGCCTGAATAGCCACCGACACYAGGAGACCACCARGCCAATCTGTAGAATCCAGTGATCAGAATCCAGATATATATCCAGAACAGAGATCCCACCTTTGACATGTCCTCCCATGGAAGAAAACTTTGTTCCAAAAATTTATTAACAGACCAGCTAACCAAATCCATAAAAATAAAAATAAATCCATAATTTCTGGTTTTGGATGACAACGTAGAGGAGGTTCCAAGCAGCAAGGAAGGGCAGGAGAGAAGGAAAAAGTGTCTTACTCCTCTGAGAGCAGAAGCAAAAGGAAAGAAAAAAATGTCTAAAACATAATAGAGTGACASAGCCTTTAGTCAGCTATAGTCTGTTTTGTACTTTTGAAATGGTTTGTGTAACACTTTATATCTGGTGCTGCTGTGACATCTGAATTCCACTCTGCAAAATCATAAACTCTATTCTATTCTATTCTATTCTATTCGTAAACAAAGCTATCATCATTTGACCCTCTGGTGTTGTGTTATGGAGATTTTAAAATTTCTAAATCATAAATACGGCTCTAAAGAACATTTCTCCATCCATCCATCCATCCATCCATCCATCCATCCATCCATCATCCATCATCCATCCATCCATCCATCCATCCATCCCTTCCTTCAGAAATCTGAGTCCAGTTGAAGTATCATGGGTGGATTTTGCATCAGAAAACACATCCAGGGTTTTGATTCCTCCATTTTCTTGTTTTTATTKTATTTTTTCTGTGAATGCACCTTGAGCTGTGGCTCTGAGTGAGGATGATGAAAATGCGACCACCTGCAGACTGCTGGAGCTTCTGGACAGATGAAACCCAGAGATCTGAGGAGATGGAGAGAGGCAGAAGCAGAGAAAGACAGACAAGGGGAGGAAGAAGAGAGTGGAGTTATAATGCTTATGCCAGCAGGTTAAAAATGATTATCTTGCTGTCTGGTTGTGGCAGTGTGTGTGGAGGTTTGACAGCAGCCAGCGGCTCTGCTCATTAATAAGGAGAAATAAGTGTGTGTGAGTTTCAGTGTTAAAACTGAACTGTTGTCAGCCCACTCCTGACATTCTTTACCATCTGACTGCAGGCAAAGCAGCAAACTCTGAACTACTGTCAGATTTTAATATTTCATCACATTTTGCTCTTAATGCATCAGGCTATAGTTTTATTTTTCCCACAAAGCTACAAACCAGAAAAGAATACATTTATTCTGTATATTAAATGCCACTTCAGTTCTAAATGTGTGTTATTTTACATGAAGCTGGCTTTGRTTAATATCCAAAAGTCTTAAAATTGGTTAAAGTTGTTATTAACGAAGAGGAAAATGCATTCATTTTTAATTAGGTTCTCAAATCACATTAAAGCAGCACATTAGTCACCAAAGCTTTCATTCAACATAAATTCAAAAGAGGAAAAAAATCATCTGGAAGAAATTCATAAACTGCAGCTCATTTCTCCTGAAGTTGGTTCAGTTTTACTGAGGAGGGACGGAGCTTTTTTCTGTTTGACAACATGAATATAAACAGTTTTCTGTATTATAGTTGACATGTTTTTAAAAAGCTGTCAGGTCATATTTGTATTTTTTATTCTTGTTATGTGGATCTGAAGAGGAGATGTGGGTCCCCCTTCCCATGGGCTCACCACCGGTGGGAGGGGCCGTAGGGGTCAGGTACATTGTGTGCTGGGCAGTGGTCGAAGGCGAGAACCTTGGCGGTCTGATCTTCAGCTACAGAAGCTGGCTCTAGGGACGTGAAATGTCACCTCTCTGGTGGGGGAGGAGTCTGAGCTGGAGTGTGAGGTTGAGAGGTTCACACTAGATATAGTTGGACTCACCTCGACGCACCGCTCTGGCTCTGGAACCAGTCTCCTCCAGAGGGGTTGGACACTCTTCCACTCTGGAGTTGTCCGTGCTGAGAGGTGCTGAGCAGGAGTGGGCATACTTATTGCCCCCCATCTTGGTGCCTGTACATCGAGGTTCACCCCGGTGAAAGAGAGGGAAGCCTCCCTCCACCTACGGGTGGGGGGATGGGTCCTGACTGTTGTTTGTGCCTATGAGCCTAACAACAGTTTGGATTACCCACCCTGTGACTCTGACAGAGTCTCCTGTCAGAGCTTGGTCCACATTGATGGTAGTAAGTCGGACCTGTTCCCGGTGAGAGTTGGACTCCACCAAGGTTGTCCTTTGACACCGATTCTGTTCATAACTTTTCTGGACAGAATTTCTAGGAGCAGCCAAGGTGTTGAGGGGATCCTTTTTGGTGACCTTAGGATCACATCTCTGCTTTTTGTGGATGATGTGGTCCTRTTGGCTTCATCAGATCCTGATCTCCAGCTCTCACTGGAGCAGTTCACAGATGGGATGAGGATCAGTGCCTCCAAATCCCAGACCATGGTCTTGAGCTGGAAAAGGGTAGGGTGTTTTCTCCCGGTGAGGGAGGAGGTCCTGCCCCAAGTGGAGGAGTTTAAGTATCTCAGGGTCTTGTTCATAAATGAGGGAAGAATGGAGCAGGAGATCATCAGGTGGATTGGTGGATCTATGGTCAGGAGCTTTGGGTAGTGACTGAAAGAAGGAGATCACAGATCCAAGCAGCTGAAATGAGTTTCCTCTGCAGGGTGTCTGGGCTCTCCCTTAGAGATAGGCTGAGAAGCTCAGTCATCCAGGAGGGACTCAGAGTAGAGCCGCTGCTCCTCCACGTCCAGAGGAGCCAGTTGAGGTGGTTCATCTGGTTAGGATGCCTCCTGGACTCCTCCCTGGTGAGGTGTTCTGGACACGTCCCACTGGGAGGAGACCCAGAGGAAGACCCAGGACACRCTGGAGGGACTATGTTTCTCAGCTGGTCTGGGAACACCTTGGGATTCCCCCAGAGGAGCTGGTCCAAGTGTCTGGAGAGAGGGAGGTCTGGGTCTCTGCTGAGGCTGCTGCCCCCGAGACCTGACCCTGGATGGATGGATGGATGGATGGATGGATGGATGGATGGATGGATGGATGGATGGATGTGTGGATCAAAACCTAAAGAAATGAGTTGTGAAACATTCTATCCAATGACATGCAGAAGGGTGAGCAGGTCTCTTCAAATAAAGCTTCTTCTATCGTAGCCTGTTAATCTCATTTTACCCTGAAATGTCTGAAAACAGTCACATTTCACCATGGAGATGATTTCATGAGGTGAAAGAGACAAAAAGTATTTTTCTCCTCTCTAAACGAAGACAGCGAGTGGTCCTGCAGATCTCCACCTCCCTGCTCTTCATCACAGATGCTCTTCATCACAGACGGTCACATGTTGCCTTCACTGACTCTCCCACCGCGGGTGAAAACTAATGAAAGCATCTCTGAGTGAATCGGGGCACAAATTTACTTCCTGTGATGTTGGGCTCGCCGCCTGCCGCCGCTGGCAGCTGCTGATGGAGCTGCTGATGGTGATGATGGTGAAGGTGGTGATGTAGCAGAAGGCCTGCAGGAGTTTATGATCCGTGCAAATGGAACAATCTGCATATTGTTGCATATGAGTTTGCCTAATGGATGCCTACACACTGAGGTGATGATGGAAATAATAAAACATGGAGAGCAAGTTAACTGTTGCACACAGACACAAAGCTGGGCCCTGCTGGAGACACAACCAGCAAACAGAAAGACACACAGGAGAGAAAGGAAGAGAAGAAAATATGAAAAGAAGGTGAAGAAAAGGTGACATTCAATAAAACAGAAGTGGTGGAAGCAATAAAACTAACATAAGAAACAAAAGTAAGAGAAGAAAACATTTCCTCAAAGAACATGAAGTCGTACCGTGAACAAAATCATCAGATAAAAAACAAGGAGGCAGTAAAATATCAAAGAGCAAATTTGTGTTTTTTTGTTTCGCATTGTTTTTAAATTACATGTATTAATGTGCTCACTGAGAAAAACAAGGATTTTATTTGATATCTTTTGAAATGTGTCACCTACAGCAGCAAATGTAGTGTTTGTACCATTAAAACCCCCAMAGGAGTGAAGAACCTGAGAAAAACCAGTAAATGTGCAGTTGTTCTGTCTGGATTCAGTTTGCTGAGAGTTGAACTGATGTTAACTAAAACACATCCTGTCAGGCTGTAGTCTGACTGCACCTGGATGCAGGTGAAGTGCAGAGAGCCTCTCAGGTTAAAGTCTTTTGGTTTTGGATGAAGATGTGYTTTAATCTGACTGTCCGTCTGATGCAGAGGCAGGCTGCTGCGGGAAGAGGCTGCCATTAAGATGAATGCATGGGCTGAAAGGAAAAGGTGAAAAAAACATAAAGAAAAGCAATGAGAGGCTGTAATTACCCAGAGGGAAAGGTCAAGACGTTTGGGCTGGTTTTTGTAATTAGCTTTATTTCCGCGAGCAGAACAAACAGAGCAGTCTTTTGTGAAATTGTGTTAGAAAGGTTAGCCAGACCTTTCTAGCTGGATGATTAGCTATTCACTGGAAGGCCTGAGTGCTGTCTGCCCAGCAAACAGCTGAAACCTTCACATCTCCTCTGGACTCACACAAACTGGCTCCCAGAAACAAATGAACATGTTTCAGATCAGCTGAGGAGGSCAGGAAATGGGAACATTTAGAAGGAGAGATTTTAATTGAAAATAAGTCAAATTACTTGATGAATTCTTGGTGAAACTAATTAAGCTGATAAAGAGGCTTCAGGGGAAAGAAGTTTTTCTGCAGCTCTCACAGTTTGCCATCAGGGACTCTATTACTGATTATTTAGACTGAGAGCAGTTTTAATCACTTAAAGAGTGACACCTGAAGGCATGAAATTAAAGATAGGCTTAAGTTTCATCAAATAAATTAATTTTTCTTGAACTCATAACAAAGAAATGTGCAAGATGGAGGAATCAGCACTATAAATACAGTTTCTTATTCAGTTTAGAGTTTGTTTTAAAATAGATCAGAAAAAACAAAGAGATATTAGTTAAACATGTGGTAAAGCTGTAGGACTAAAACTAAACAAGTTTCTACAAACTGAGAAACTGTGAATGTAGAGGAATTATCCAAAAGGCTGTTTTTCATCTTCTGTCCTTCATCAATGTTACAGGTCAGCCATAAACCTAAAATTACATTTAATTTAGTTATTTTAACCCAGTTAGGAGACATTTTGCTGTGGCAGTCATCTTGAATCAGGACAGAGTGCTGCAGGAATAAAATATTTTCATCAGCTTCTGTTTTACTAAAAAATATCAAGTATTTTGATTTATTTCAATCCATCTCCTAATAAATACCCAAAACACTGAACATAACATGAATGTCTCCTCCATACCACATGTTAGTGAGACCACATTCACACAATTCAGATTGAAAAAGCTGGGCACGTTAACGCCTTATTATCATTGAACACAACTGAAGCTTAACAGCGATCATTTTAAAACTCTTCATCACTTCATTGTGYGTCTCATCCAATGAGAGCCTTTGTTGTTGAGCGTTCAGCCGCTGACATGAACTCAGCTCAGGGCAGTTTTTATTTTAAACCGTTTCCAGTGGTGGGCTGGGAGGAGGWAAAGCTATCTGGAAGCGCTGCAACACTAAACTGTCTCCCCTCTGAAACAGGTCAAACCCAGGATATCACTTCAGTTTAAACCAGGACAAACTGGGAGGTTCTGTTGACCTGAGTGTGGGAGAAAAGGGAAAATGTAAGACTACTTTGCTTTGCCTTATTTGTTTAAAGTTTTTGGAAATAATTAAAACATTTTACTGCAGAACTTCATGTAGTAAAATTTGGTGTATTTGATTGAAGATGAGTGAATTATTCTGTTTTCCAAAGTCTTTAGTGAAAGCCAGAGTAATTCATCCATTAGCTGCTGAAACGTTTCCTGATGATGGAGTTGGACAGAACAGAGTTGGACTGGGTTGGACTGGGTTGGACTGGGTTGGACTGGGTTGGACAGAACAGAGTTGGACTGGGTTGGACTGGGTTGGACTGGGTTGGACTGGGTTGGACAGAGTTGGACAGAACAGAGTTGGACTGGGTTGGACTGGGTTGGACAGAGTTGGACAGAACAGAGTTGGACTGGGTTGGACTGGGTTGGAC
>NW_013953755.1:12507-13419 GCF_001266775.1 Austrofundulus limnaeus
GTTGGACAGAACAGAGTTGGACTGGGTTGGACTGGGTTGGACTGGGTTGGACTGGGTTGGACAGACTCGTTGATCTGGCATCGCTGCTTTGACAACATGTCTTAAAGATGTTGGCAGCAAAGTTGTTCGGTTCTGTTTTCACACCATTTGAATAAAAAGCACAAATATGTGGATGTGTTTGTGATTGTAGTTTGCAGTCGATCCGTTCTGTTTRACTCCGACAAACAGGAATGTTTTCAATAAACAAGTGGTTCAAGTTGACAGCAGAATGGACTTTTCATTCTGATTCTTTTAGAAACAGGCAGCAGTTTTGGCTCAAACTGCTTGGAAGTGGAGTGTGCCAGCAAACGTTAGTGCTGCAGTTTGAATTAAAGAGGCTTCCTGTTCTTCTGCTCGCTGAACATAATTAGTGTAACCATCAACACAACTACAAACATGAGAAAATACTCTCATAAGACCTGCTGCCTGGTTCTGGTGAGGGACGACAAGGGCTCAAATATTCTGCATTCACTTCATAAGCTTCACTGAGTCAAACATCACAAGTTCTGCATTAAAATGATCTCAAATAGTTTGAGTCAACTTCAATGTCTTCAAGTCTCCTGAAGAACCTCTGAGTCATGTTCTGTGTCCAAGAGGAGTCCGCTGACAGAACCCATTTGAGGCAAAAGTCCAGGTCTAAAAGTGTCCTGGTGCATCTCAGTAATCCAGGTAAAAAAGCAAAAAGAAAAAAAATAGTATAGGTCTTCTGGACGGGTTCTTCTCTAATGAAACGTTTCGTCTCTCCTCCAAGAGACTTCTTCAGTCTGAGAGGTTTCAGGCTAAATGTGTCTAATGGCCAGAACTCTGCAGTTTACACTCATCTACAGGTCAGAACTCTGCAGTTTACACTCATCTACAGGTCAGGACTCTGCA
>NW_013953755.1:15582-17916 GCF_001266775.1 Austrofundulus limnaeus
TGCAGAGTCCTGACCTGTAGATGAGTGTAAACTGCAGAGTTCTGACCTGTAGATGAGTGTAAACTGCAGAGTTCTGGCCATTAGACACATTTAGCCTGAAACCTCTCAGACTGAAGAAGTCTCTTGGAGGAGAGACGAAACGTTTCATTAGAGAAGAACCCGTCCAGAAGACCTATACTATTTTTTTCTTCCAGGTCTAAAACCACGCCTATGATGATTATATTTACTAAGAAACAGATCAGAATCTGCCCTTGGTCATTTCTGAAGTGCACTCCAGCAGCAGGACCAGTGAAAGGCAGTGTAGGCAAATGCTCAGGGCCTCGTCCATCCAGGGGACACAACAAATGRAGGACGGAGACAGAAAGGATAAAGCATCAAATGATGTGGTTAAGTGTAACTGCTGGTGCTCACTGTGTAAATAAAAAACTAAATAAAATGAAGTTGATGAAGGTAGATGACTGAAAACCAGACTTTAACCTGAACTTCACCTGAGATCAGAACTCAAAGTCTGGTTTTCAGTCTTCTACTTTCATCAAATACTGATTTGATGTTTCTGAGGATTATACCCCTGGATCCCCCCTAGAGCTGTTTCAGTCCACAGCTGCTGGCTAACATGAACAGGTGTTCCTCGTGATGTCAGGTGTTGGCAGGTAGAAGGAAGACGTCTGGTATTCTGCTTCATATGAATTATATTAACTATTTTAATTGGTCAGCCTGTTTGTCACAGAYAAAACTATTTATTACTTGTGTGAACGTATGGAAGCTGTCAGAGACATTTAGAAAATTAAACAACCTGAAATCTTGCTTTTAGGGTGCCAGATTGACCAGAGCTGTCCTTGTTCAGGTGGTTGGAAACAAAATAACAAAATAAAACAAGTTTACATGGTATCCATGTGGAATAAGAGGTGTTGTAGAAAGACCACACCGTCCAGCAGACACAAAGCCACAGAATCAGAGAGCCTCACTCCTAAAAGGTGTTTTTTAGGAGGAAGCGATATTCCATCAAACAGTTCTTCACTGGAAGCATGAGGACCATTAGAAGTAATCATTCTCTCTCAGTGCTGGTTGTTTCCCTCCAGCAGCAGCATCTGGTGGGACTTTTTCTCCTCCGTCCCACAGACCAAGAACAAAACTCCCCCCGAGTGTTGATCGATTTCCACTGAGCAGCCTGAGCTCCTGCGTCTGCAGCTGCAGTCGGACAGCTGAGGCCGACTCGTAGCCCGCGGCCCGCGGCCGTCTGGACTGGACGGACTCTCAGACAAAGGCTCGCCTCAAAGCACAGGCAGATGTCCAAAAGATGGCTGCAGATGCTGTCTTTCATTAGACAGCTGATGAGTCTGCTAACAACCACTTTCACTGTTTCAAGAACCAAATATAGRAAAAAGAAGAGAAAGAGCTTCTTTTCTTGGAGTTCAAGTGGCTGTTTGCACAATGTGGCCTGTTGTACATGAGAGTGTTTTGGTACCMTTCAGCAGCTGGATCACTGGAGGAAAGGCAATGAGAGGCCTGCATGGGTCYAGCTGGACCTTCACAATAAACTGCTGAACATATTTGTAATAATTGCAGAGAGGCAGACATTCTTGGGTTCAGTTTTCACATCCCAAACAGCCCGAGGATGTAAAGACATAAAGCTTCATCCAGAGCAGAAGGTCTGTGTGCTCATCACTCCTTTAGATTGACTTCATGAGTCTCTGAAATAATGTACATTCAGCCTTGTTCCCAGCTCCATTTCAAAGGTTTTTGTTTGTTTGGGATCAGCAGCAAGTTCAAGATGATCTCAAGTTTAGATTTAAACCAGCCAAAGCCTGATCTCTTTAGTTTTCACACAAATATGTTTTTAAAATCACACAAATGATGAACAAAGAAGACAATAAAACACTCAACAGAAACTACATCAGATTAGTCCCTGAGTTTCTCTCTGAGTAAACCTCCTGCAGCTCCGTTCACCCATCACTGCAAAAAACCACTTTATTATCCTGACAGAAGACAGCTGATCTGCCTCACTGACCTCACAGCAATGTCTAAAACAAATAAAAACTAAATCTAACCTTTAGTTTCAAAAGATCTTTTTATGTGGACCATTTTAAGAATGTGGGGAAAATTAGTTTAAACTTTTACATTTTAATCTTTGCTTTTGTTCACAGTATAGGTTGAAAATGAAAAACAATATTTGGTGTTATCTTTTAAAAAGACGAAACCAAAAAGTTTGTTATAAATCTTTTTCCAACTGTGGTTAAACAATTTAAAAGATTTCTGTTAAACCTCAGGAACTGAACATATTCTTTGGATTTCTTAAGTCCTAGATCTGAGTCAAGTTTCAGTTTATTAATTTAT
>NW_013953755.1:22034-26390 GCF_001266775.1 Austrofundulus limnaeus
CTACTGATCCCACTGATGTGTAGTAGATCTACTGATCCCACTGATGAGTGGTGGATCTACTGATCCCTCTGATGTGTAGTGGATCTACTGATCCCACTGATGTGTAGTAGATCTACTGATCCCACTGATGTGTAGTAGATCTACTGATCCCACTGATGTGTAGTGGATCTACTGATCCCACTGATGTGTAGTAGATCTACTGATCCCACTGATGTGTATAGGATCTACTGATCCCACTGATGTGTAGTGGATCTACTGATCCCACTGATGTGTATAGGATCTACTGATCCCACTGATGTGTAGTGGATCTACTGATCCTACTCATGTGTAGTAGATCTATTGATCCCACTGATGTGTATTGGATCTACTGATCCCTCTGATGTGTAGTGGATCTACTGATCCCTCTGATGTGTAGTGGATCTACTGATCCCACTGATGTGAATAGGATCTACTGATCCCTCTGATGTGTAGTGGATCTACTGATCCCTCTGATGTGTAGTGGATCTACTGATCCCACTGATATGTAGTGGATCTACTGATCCCTCTGATGTGTAGTGGATCTACTGATCCCACTGATGTGTAGTGGATCTACTGCTCCCACTGATATGTAGTGGATCTACTGATCCTTCTGATGTGTAGTGGATCTACTGATCCCTCTGATTTGTAAAGGATCTACTGATTCCTCTGATCTGTCAATGCATGCTCTCAGGCAATGATGAAATTTGTGCTCTGCATTTGGTCCATCACACATGAGTAATACCCAAGTGGAACAGTGAGCAGCTATGTAGGCTCCATGGGGGCAGTTGGGGGTTAGGTATGTTGCTCAATGACACCACGACATRTGGGCTTGGTGGGAGTCATTTTTGTGAGTTTCTGGTCCCAAATCGGCTGCTCTACCACTGCACCACAGCTGCCCCAAAATTAAAAACATATCCTGGTCAAAATAACACCAAGGTTTTTTACAATAGACCTGAAGATCAGATTAATGCCAACTAGAGGAATAAAACCTAAAACATCACAGGAACACTACAGTATTATCATCATCATCCTCATCATCATCATCATTATCCTCATCATCATCACCATCAGTTCTATCCGTCACACTAAAACCTGACTTTAGTTTTTCACAGTATAGTTCAGAGCCGCTCTTTATCATGAAGCCTCTGTAACAGAATAAACCCAGCTAACCGCCGGCCTTTTTTTCTCACATTCATTTTGTGTAAAAGTCTTTTTTTGGTAAACTGGAGTTAGTGTTGGTGGTTTTTAGTGAAGAACCTTAAAAGCTGCTCTGTCCTCTTTAGCAGCGATGAGAYAAATTTGTGCTCAGGGAGGAAGCATTTCCTCTGTTTGCACTTAATTATCTTCTAACTGACTGACAAAAGGCCTTTAGCTAAACGCCTCTGGACTCAGCTCAGCCGAAATATTCCAGGACTCCGTCTGTGGTCTGAAGGTTGAGCGGTCACAGCAGAGTGCTGGAGTCGTTTCTCTGGAGATGGAATCTGATTCGCTGATGCCTTCTTAATATTTTGCCTCCTTCAAAGCGAGGAGAGCTGCAGGGAAATCAGCCAGTGTGACTGATGGAATTAACCGCAGGGAATATTCTTGGAAAACATTTGGTTAAATGACGCCTCAGTCATCAGTGACGGAGGATGATTACAGTGAGGATGAAGAGAAGCTGACAGAGAGATGCTCATTCAGACACAGACTTTAAAACCAGCTGACAGGACCAGGACCAGGAGGACCAGGACTTTCTTTTTCTTACACTAAATTAATAAAGGCCTAGCATTCATTTCCAGCAAAACATAATCAAGACATAAAAAATCCCAGGTTTTTCTTATTAAAATTCTTTAAAAAAAATGAGGCTAAATTGCTTTAAAAATAATTTTTAGTGAGTTTTCAAGATGCTGCTCTGAAAAAGCTCTTCCATTCCCTTTGTGGGCAGTGACGTCAGTAGACTGTCCTCAAGGCAGACACAGAGTTACAACAAGCATCAACTATCTTTTTCATTTAGTCATGTGTTGCCCAGCTCTGCAGCAACACACCTTTTAATGTCCATTATTTCCCCAAAAACTCAAGCCTTCAGAAGACCTGGGTGAAGTTTGTTCAAGTCAAACGGGCTAACTTCATTGCTCCATTGCATGCTGGTGTTCAGAGTTTGAAACATTTTAAACTGCAAGAATCAGGAAGATTACAAGTCAGCAATGAGCCAGGCATTTAGATTTAAGGGAAAGAAAGGCAGGAGAGGCTTTTCTGGCAAGTTCCACCAGGAGACCCAGAAGAAGACCCAGGACACGCTGGAGGGACTTTGGCTGACCTGGGAACACTGTGGGATTCCCCAGGAGAAGCTGGGCCTAAGTATCTGGGGAGAAGGAAGTCTGGGCAGTTCTACAGTAGAAACTTTACCCTAACGGGGCAGATTAGCTGCAGAGGACAGACCTGCAAAGGTAAGCTAAGCTTTGTGGTTTAAACACTTTGTCATTTGAATCTGTGTCAATAGAGCCGATTTGGAAAATGTCCTGCCTGCAGTGACTTCTCTGACGTCTGTTGCTTTCGACATTCTTCGGCTGTGTGCTCGGGTGTTTACGTGACTGGGTGGTTATTTTATCTTTTTTTTTTTTACACTTGCCTCACCCCACTGTGGAAAAACATGTAGCCATGGTATTTTACTACAATGATTATCTGCATTTGTCAACTTTGAGTTTTATTTAGCTAATCGCTTTGAATTCCTTACCTGTGGTAGCTTCCTGTTTGGTTTTGTACATTTTCTTGCTTCGTTCTTGAGTTTTTAGAAAAACAACAACAAAACAAACTTAAGTTATAAATGTTTTGTTGTACGCTATTTTTTATTTTATTCAATCAATATATCTTTTCTTTAGTTACATTATTATTTTCTGTTATAATTTAATTAAACAGCAGATCTGTCTTCAGTCCTTCTCTTGTAGTATAATTTACTTTAATACCGATTTTATCAGTGCTAGTATCCAAACATTACCATAGTATTATTATACTGTTTATAAGTAGCAATATGATGTTTTTTTTTTTACCAAATTATGGCCCAACTATCCCATACATTATTATTTATAAGAATCTGGTTGTATTTACTGAATAAAAATAGAGCATATTTAATATTAATGTGGTTCAAACTATCTGTCCTCAGGAAAATAAGAGGCTGATAAATTATTTTAATGCTTTATTAAAAATAAAATTAGATGTTGATAAATGTGCATAAATCTGCAGCTTGTTTATTTCTACAGGTTTGTAATCATATTTCTACTTTTCACTTTCAGGTTTTAGTGTTTTAATCATTAAATCCTTCATTTAATGCTTATTTAACACAAAGAGACAGATCATGAATATAATGTCTGAAGGAATTATTGACTGTTAAWACCTGTCAGTTTGAACCATTTATTTTCTGAAATGCAGTAAATGTCCAAGAAAAGAGGTAAATATTCCTGGCTGCGAGGCGGACACAGGGCCTTTGTTTGCTCTCATTATTTGTGGGCGTTTCGCCTTCTTCGCTCTGCCAAGTCTGTTCTGGAGGCAGAGGCTAAGTAAGCTCGCCGGCGCTGCCAGCAGTTTGTTGGCAAACGCTAACCGCCACCTGCTGCTGCTGTCGCCGCGACCTGCCGGAGCATCTGGCAACCATCAGGCCTCCGACGTCCCCTGAGGGCCCGACTCAGTCACCATCCATCCCAGGATCTGATCCTGCAGGATTCACAGCGGAGCTTTAATGTGGTCTCACCAACAGGATTCACTCAAACCAGAGGAGGTTTTAAAAGTCATCATCCTGTTATCTGACGTTCAGCTGATCAACACGTCCACACATCAGATCTGTTTCAGCTGCAAGAACTGATCCAGGACCACATCTGGGTCTAACATCCATCCACAGCATGTTGGACACACAACACAATCCAGCATCAGCAGGATGACCTGAACCCTGACCAGGACCACAGAGCCTGGAGGAGCCCGAAACAACCGGGAGACAGAGACTTTCCTGCAGAGGTCCTCATCTTCATCTTCATCTTCCTCCTGATGTCCACCTGTGAGCCTTTCTTCATCACTTCCAACAAGTCTGAATTAACCTGTTTGTCCCAGGTCCAGAACTGAACCCTGTGACTGAGGACACCTGGACCTGTGACTGAGGACACCTGGACCTGTGACTGAGGACACCTGGACCTGTGACTGAGGACACCTGGACATGTGACTGAGGACACATGGACCTGTGACTGAGGACACCTGGACCTGTGACTGAGGACACCTGGACCTGTGACTGAGGACACCTGGACCTGTGACTGAGGACACCTGGACCTGTGACTGAGGACACCTGGACCTGTGACTGAGGACACCTGGACCTGT
>NW_013953755.1:28758-29494 GCF_001266775.1 Austrofundulus limnaeus
TGTGACTGAGGACACCTGGACCTGTGACTGAGGACACTGAGGTTTTCAGGTCTTTGTTGAAGACTCACGTCTTGTCTTTGGTCTTTGCTGAGGACACACTGAGGTTTAACTGGATCTGATAGTTTTTATTATTGATTTGGTTAAAATGATCTCAGTCTTTACCTGAACTGAAGCACTTTGTTCGGCTCTTCTTGTTTTTATAGAAATAAATTTGATTTTGACATTAAATAAATTTCCTCTGCAGGAGGAACTGATTCTACACTTAGTTCAATAAATACTGATTGATTTCCTTTTTAAACCTGATTTTTTTCGTGTTTTTGTTTCTGTYTGGAGGTTTTTGTTTTGAGAAGTGGTTCTTAAAGATTTTCATGGCTGCAGCAGAAACATGTCGAGACGAGACGTATTGAGCTGAAACAGTCAGACTTTTCTTTTGTTTCTCCTCTCCACACAACAACAACACCAGCTGAGAGAAAGAAAAGAGAAATCTGGACGGTCCTGGGTTTGTGCTCTGTACCTCGGAGYGGAGTTGGTTCTGTCTTGTGTAGGGGTCACCTCGAGTGAAGAAACAAGATTTACTGCCTCGAAGCAGGCCTCGCACAGGCCTGACGAGAGGACAGGATCTCTTTCATAAACTGACAAACTGTCACTATTTAGGTCATGACAAGTCATCATAACTGTGGAAGAGAACCCCTCAGTTCTCTTAATCAGATAATGGACAGAACAATCTCTTCTGTTC
>NW_013953755.1:31515-32995 GCF_001266775.1 Austrofundulus limnaeus
AAGTTTCCTCATAACCTTGTGTATGAGAGATGTGGGAGAAGCTTAATTCACTTTAAGCTCACTCCTACACAGGAGAACTGAGCGGTGGGATGTGCTGACCTTTGACCCCTGCTCAGTGTTTTTACCTCCTACCACATCTCGCCGTCCRTCCTCCCACTCATCGCTCCTCTCTCCATCGTCCAACCAGCCCACAGCCCATCACCATTTAATTTCACGCAGCGATCCGATCGTTAGTCACCCCCGAGTCTAAAAGAGACACTTCCTGTTTCAGAAAGTCTCACTTCCTGCTGCGGAGTCCGATAGGTCCAGAGAGGCAGGAGTCTTCTGATATCAGAACCTTGGGCTCATGGACCTGGTTAAACAGGTGTTGGTTTATTTAACGCTCCACCAATCAGCTTGTCCCACAGTGTCCCGCCTCCTCCTTTTGTCCATGTGGACTTTGGGACTCTGTCCCACCATGAGCCCCCCGGCTGCCCCAACAGGAAGGTTAAATCAGCTGATTTATGGGTCATGTTTCAGATCATGTGCCTCCCACTCACAGGTCMCTCAGTATTTCTGCACCATGAGACAACAATGGGCTGAACTTCAGCCTCTTTTTATTGTAASAAGAACATTTGGATTTATTTATATTTCATTTCTGTCATGGGAGAACGCTGCAGACAGCCTGTAGTTTTTAAATCWAATCTCTCAGCTGCTTTCTTAATATTAATACAAATCTCTGCTCTGCTGAACCCAAAGACTCACATTTGTTTCTATAAGTTTGTATGAAAGGAAAATCTTTAGGTTTCAGACACAGCTAAGTATTAAGTCCTCAAACCAGAAGGTGGCACGAATACAAAAAGTCCAACTAAAAAGTGTTTACCTCAGGGATCCTCATAATGTGTGGTTTGGCAAAAAGACAGAAAATCAATGCAGTCAGTGTTCAGTTAAGTTGTAGCATTTTTCATTAAATACACTGACACGTTTGAAAATTTAAGAAGCAAAAASAAAAGGTAAAAAAAAGAAGGAAGAAAAGTGGCGAGTGCTGAGAGGAACAGAGACTTAATGAAGTTTAATCAGAGCTGACAGAAACTAACGAGATGTTTCTGTGTCCTCGTTCCGTCAGGTCCAGGAACTGCTTCAGAACCAAGCCAGATCCCATCACTTCCTGTTCTCCCTGTGTGCTGATCTTCTTTCCCACCACAGAGTCCAGACCTGGCTGCATTAGCTCCCTGAAACCCCCTGCATGGACCAGCCCCCCAGTAAGACCCTCAACAGCTGAGTARAGTCTAAACAGACTTTGTTTTGTGTAACAAGTCAAAGTGTCAGATGTTCTGTAGGAGGCGGTTCTGACCCGAACCCATCAATATAAACATTAAGTAGTTAATGAGCATCAACATGTAACTTATAGATTTTATTAAAAAAACATTAGAAATATAAAAACAACAATTATTAATTTGACTTATTACAGTTTGTTTTTTCTAAAACAAAACAAGCTGCT
>NW_013953755.1:33005-35512 GCF_001266775.1 Austrofundulus limnaeus
TTAACCTGAGTTAATAACTTATTATTAGTTCATAAGTGAACCTGAGTTAATAAGTTAACCTGAGTTAATAAGTTAACCTGAGTTCATAAGTGAACCTGAGTTAACTTATTAACTTATTATTAGTTAATAAGTTAACCTGAGTTAAGAAGTTAACCTGAGTTAATAAGTTAACCTGAGTTAATAACTTATTATTAGTTCATAAGTGAACCTGAGTTAATAAGTTAACCTGAGTTAATAAGTTAACCTGAGTTAATAACTTATTATTAGTTCATAAGTGAACCTGAGTTAATAAGTTAACCTGAGTTAATAAGTTAACCTGAGTTCATAAGTTAACCTGAGTTCATAAGTGAAGCTGAGTTAATAAGTGAACCTGAGTTCATAAGTTAACCTGAGTTAATAAGTGAACCTGAGTTAATAAGTTAGCCTGAGTTAATAAGTTAACCTGAGTTAATAACTTATTATTAGTTCATAAGTTAACCTGAGTTAATAAGTGAACCTGAGTTAAGAAGTTAACCTGAGTTAAGAAGTTAACCTGAGTTAATAAGTGAAGCTGAGTTAATTAGTGAACCTGAGTTAATAAGTGAACCTGAGTTAATAAGTTAGCCTGAGTTAATAAGTTAACCTGAGTTAATAACTTATTATTAGTTCATAAGTGAACCTGAGTTAATAAGTGAAGCTGAGTTAATAAGTGAACCTGAGTTAATAAGTGAACCTGAGTTAATAAGTGAAGCTGAGTTAATAAGTGAACCTGAGTTAATAAGTGAAGCTGAGTTAATATTAGTTTTCACCCTGACAAGTCTTGTGGTATAAATGAAGTGAATTATATTTTGATTTTCTCGCTGTTTCATGTTTGTTTCTGTGAAAAAGTCACATTTTATTTACCTGCTGACTTTGGAGGTTTTGTTTCTGAGAAGCCTGAAAGTCATAATTTGTAAATGTTTGAAGCATCTAAAGATTATTTGCTTTTTCTGAATATGAAGAGTTAGTTTTTCCACATGGACATGGCAGGTGTGCAGCTCTTTCTACACAGTGTAAAATAACTAACTTTTATAGAGCAGGAAAAATACCAATTAACTGTTTCAGAGGTGCTGTGACCTCTTTGCTTCCATCTTCCTGCAGCACTTCATCACTCCATCATGTTTTTAATAAGACCACAGCTTCCTCCTTATCTCTAATGAAGCTTCTCAGCCAGAACTTCTTTTTCACACCAGAGACATCAGAACATCCTGATAAACTCAGAACATCCTGATAAACTCAGAACATCCTGATAAACTCAGAACATCCTGATAAACTGGACAGCAGCAGCTAAATGGATGTTTCCACAGAAAGAATCAGAGTTTAGAACCAAACTATTCAATTAAAACTCACTGAGGTCCAGGTTCTAAAATGTCCTCCGGGTTAAAGGTCCCAACAAAAGTCCAACTTTTGTCTTTTGGGTCTTGTCTACCTTCAGTGTRGACAAAGGGCACTTTATAGGAACCAAGCAGCTGGAGTTGATCATTTTTACTTGCTGTTGAAGCTGACGTCATGATGAGTTTTTCATACATCTTGTATTAAACTGTCCCATCACTAAATGTCTCCACATGTTGCACCAAAGTGCACAACACGTTGGGTGAACCTTGGTTTGCAGGTTGTTGAGCTGTATTTGTGCTGAGTCAGGTAGATGTGTCATAGTTGTGTCACAGATGTGTTGTAGTTTGCTTTATTAGTGTTGTCTCTGCACACACTTCAGTGGATAACTGTGCTTAGTTTTGTAGTGGTGCTGCACGCTGCCTCTTTTAATAAATCTGACTGTTCTGGAGCAGAAGAGACAAAACWGGGTTGGAGCTGCTGCTGGAAGAATGAACAGAGATTTCTCTGTCCACAGTTTTCACATCAACTTTTCTTATTTTGGAGCAAGCTGTGCTGTCGCCTCTTCTGCTCTGCTCTGGCCCTGCAGGGTAAACTAAAGATCTGATTGGCTCAGCTGAGTGAAGCTTGTACCGTAATAACTGTGGTAGAGGTAACCTCCAAAGCACACGGCCCACGACTCTGCTTGGCTCCTGGTCTAACCTGTCTGTCCACAGAAACAAATGATCCATGTAAACCATTCAGTAAATGTCAGACTGGGTGTGGGACCACTCCATGATACCATAAAACGTCATGATACAATAAAATATCATGATACAATAAAACATCATGATACAATAAAACATCATGATACAATAAAACGTCATGATACAATAAAACGTCATGATACAATAAAATATCATGATACAGAAAAACGTCATGATACAATAAAACGTCATGATACCATAAAACGTCATGATACAATAAAACATCATGATACAATAAAACGTCATGATACAATAAAACGTCATGATACAATAAAATATCATGATACAATAAAACGTCATGATACAATAAAACGTCATGATACAATAAAATATCATGATACAGAAAAAGAAAAAAATAGAAAAAAAATATCATGATACAATAAAACATGATACATTAAAACATTATGATAC
>NW_013953755.1:36967-38365 GCF_001266775.1 Austrofundulus limnaeus
AACTAGTAGTGAAAATACTGTAAAAATACAATTTAAATTACGACTTAAAAATTTTAAGCAAGACATGAACAATAATTAAAAGTAAAGTAAGTGTTTTGTGATTGGAATGACTAAAATAAAATGCTCAGACCATGAGACCAGCCTGGTCAGGGTTCAGGTTCAGTTAATCATAAAATGATTTKTAAAAACCCCACTGACAGACAGTAAACAGAGTACACATCTTTAATTCTTTCATATTTATTCAGAATTAATTATTTTTCCAACACAACTGGACGTCCATCATTTTATTTTTTTAAATGATGACCCTTTTGGAGCCGGTCCATGTGGACCTGGACTTTGGACCGTGTTCTGTGAGCTGCAGAGAAAAGTAAACTCTTGTTTGAACTTYAAACTTTGTTCTCAGACATCTGAGGGAACTGTTGGACGATGAGAGGACATTCTGAAGACATCTTTTGAGACGTGCAGTGACAG
The DNA here is from genome assembly GCF_001266775.1 of Austrofundulus limnaeus. Taxonomy (NCBI): domain Eukaryota; kingdom Metazoa; phylum Chordata; class Actinopteri; order Cyprinodontiformes; family Rivulidae; genus Austrofundulus; species Austrofundulus limnaeus. The sequence continues at coordinate 37,439 of NW_013953755.1, forward strand.
TTTGGATCGGAGCGGATGTGCTGGTATGAAGATAAAGGAGGGGTCCTGAGTGACCAGGCTGCTCCGTTTGGACCTCAGCTGGGACTCATGGCAGCAGAACACAGGCCCAGTTCTGCATTAATATGGATGTCCACCAGGCGCTTTGTCCTCGCCTCTTTTTGTGTGCTGCCATGCTTCGCTGCGTGCCAGTGAATCGCATTAACAAGATGGCAGCCCGTTCGGGCCGGGCCCAGGTCATTAATAAACATYCTCAGATGGTTCTGATGATTCTCAACAGTCCGACTCGGAGACCAACGAGTGTCGGGACGAGTGGACGCTGCTGAGGGTCCTGTTTGTTTCACAGTTTACTGAACAATGACTTCAGCTGTTTGTTTCACAGACATGTTTCCTGACAGGACGGGTCCAGTTTTCTGTTTCTGTACACTCAGAACCAGAATAAAGTCCACCGTCCCAAAGAGGACAGGAAAACAGCCCTCAGGACGTGTCTTCATCCAGTTCACCCAAACATAAAAACAGATTCATCAGCAGCCAGAAACCAAGACCAGAACCTGACCCAGCTTCACACCAGACCAGCAGAAAACAGTAAAAACTATTGTCTCATTAAACCCATTAAACCTGCAGGACATCTGAAGACAGAGCTGGGACACAATCAGGACCACACCCCTTCTACAGGACATCTGAAGACAGAGCTGGGACACAATCAGGACCACACCCTTCACACAAACACCAGAAACATCAACATTTAAAGGACAGCAGAGTTAAAAACACAACCTGAGACCGAGAGAGCGGGATTTATTCATCTGAAATAACTACAGGGTGAATGTGTCTCTGTGTCCCTCTGATGGACTGAGACATGCCCAGGTGTCTGTGATGGACTGAGACATGTCCAGGTGTCCCTCTGATGGACTGAGACATGTCCAGGTGTCC
>NW_013953755.1:40007-44154 GCF_001266775.1 Austrofundulus limnaeus
AAAATAAAATAACTTAGAGTTTGGCTGTTGGCACAGAAATTAATGTCAAACAGAAAATTGTCTTATTTAAATKTAAACTAACAAATCTTCTTAAAATCCTCTGCAGCAGGTAAAAACATTGAGAAAATTACATTTACTCACATTATTTAATTCTTCAGGATGTTTCTGTAATTTACTKTAAAGTCATAAAGAGCAGTTAAATAAAAATAAACTAAATCTGAACAGTATTTCTCTTGATGTTTTAAGGTTAAGTTAATATTGGCTGCCAACACTAACTCCACTGTACTCTGTGGCAGTAATTAAAGTTAATCTGTGTCTTTTTTCTTTTTCTGGTTAAAATAAAAACGGCTCCCAGCAGCTGTAAAACTAATAAAGTCTTTAAAACGTCATTAAACATTTTTCAGAACTGATTCAAACAAAGCCCAGTTCCTCTGACACACACATAAATAATGTTCTGTTTGTCAGATTAGTTTGATCAGTGATGTCTCAGGATGGATGTGGGATTTATCTGTGTTCTTTCAGAGTCAACCTGGACTTGAACCTGCAGCTTCAGGGTTATGAGACCATGGCACTGACCACTGAGCTCCCACACCTCTTCAGACTCATTTCAAAAAAATTGATTTAKGACAAAATATGTAAACATTTTTCAAATGAAATCAATAAAAGAATGAAACATTAGTTCATGTAAAAACTGAGGAAAAGAAGATGAAACCAGTTTTGTTCCAGTTTCAGATGATGAAGCTGAARAATGAAACTGGAGCCAGTAAATTAATCCAGTTCAGATTGTTTACATCTGCAGAGATTAATATGTTTACAGCTGATGATGAACTTATTTATTTCCTGTATTGTTGTTTCAGCTGCTGCAGATAAAGTTTAGAAACTCTTTGTGTTGTGAGCTGCAGCTCCTCTTCTCCAGTCTGAGATTAAAGAACAAACCTGAAGTGATTCCTTTAGTTTCTGTTTCCAGCTGTTCAGAGTGGGCCAGCAGCATCTGGGGCAGTGATGGAGAAAGCTCTGTCTCCTCAGGTTCACAGCCTGCTCCTTCAGGAGAGGAGGAGGAGGTACAGAGGAGCAGAGGAGTCAGGTGGTGCAGGTGGTCAGTCAGGCGTGGAGGGCCAGGTTAGGGAGGGCTTTGAAGGAGACATGGGAGGTTCTGCAGGACAGGAACAGGTGTGTGACAGGAACAGGTGTGTGACAGGAACAGGTGTGTGATAGGAGCAGTTGTGTGACAGGAACAGGTGTGTGATAGGAGCAGTTGTGTGACAGGAACAGGTGTGTGACAGGAACATGTGTGTGACAGGAACAGGTGTGTGACAGGAACAGGTGTGTGACAGGAACAGGTGTGTGACAGGAACAGGTGTGTGACAGGAACAGGTGTGTGACAGGAACAGGTGTGGGTCAGGAACATGTGTGTGACAGGAACAGGTGTGGGTCAGGAACAGGTGTGTGACAGGAACAGGTGTGTTTCAGGAACAGGTGTGACAGGAACAGGTGTGTGACAGGAACAGGTGTGTGTCAGGAACAGGTGTGTTTCAGGAACAGGTGTGACAGGAACAGGTGTGTGACAGGAACAGGTGTGTGACAGGAACAGGTGTGTGACAGGAACAGGTGTGTTACAGGAACAGGTGTGTTTCAGGAACATGTGTGTGACAGGAACAGGTGTGTGACAGGAACAGGTGTGTGTCAGGAACAGGTGTGTTTCAGGAACAGGTCTGACAGGAACAGGTGTGGGTCAGGAACAGGTGTGTGACAGGAACAGGTGTGGGTCAGGAACAGGTGTGGGTCAGGAAAAGGTGTGTGACAGGAACAGGTGTGTGACAGTTACAGGTGTGGGTCAGGAACAGGTATATGTCATGAACAGGTGTGTGTCAGGAACAGGTGTGACAGGAACATGTGTGGGTCAGGAACAAGTGTGACAGGAACAGGTGTGGGTCAGGAACAGGTGTGGGTCAGGAACAGGTGTGGGTCAGGAACAGGTGTGGGTCAGGAACAGGTGTGGGTCAGGAGGGGGCAGCAGAGTTCTGGACGTGCTGTAGCTTGCTGAGGGTTTTGGGTGGTGCACAGTGCAGTWGTTGATTCTGACAAAGGTGTGGATGAATGTTTGAACAGGTGAGTGGTGGGCGGAGTTTAGCTGTTTTTGAAGTGGAAGATTTCAGTCTGAGTTCTTTGTTTCTTTTCTGATGTGAGTGAAGGAGTGGAGTCAAGGAGAACACAGAGATTACAGATGAGAGAGAGAGAGGGGTGATCAAAGCCAAAACACGTTTTGAGCAGACTTGGTGACACTTTTTAGACCCGATGAGGATTATCAGTTTTTTAGTATTCTGTTGGACTTTGTGTTCTAATCGGACCTGCTGAATGGGCACTCAAATTGGACCTGTTGACTCTGCATTTGAATTGGACCCACTGACTCAGCGTTCCAATCGAACCTGCTTACCCTGTGTTCTAATTGGACCCTCTGACTTTGCGTTTGAATCGGACCTGTTGACTGGGTTTGATTTGGACCCACTGACTCAGCATTCTAATCAGACCCATTGACTGAGCCCTTGAATCAGACCCGCTGGCTCGGCATTTGAATTGGACTTGTTTACTCTGTGTTGCACTCGGACCTGTTGACTCGACGGTCACACTCAGCAGGTAAAACCAAGCCAGTGTTTTTGTTTGAAGTTTTTCACCTTCAGTATTTGTGTCTGAATCAGGATGTTAATTTGTTCTGATCTTGGTTTTAGTTTAATGAATTACGATGTGACTAATATCTGTTTTTAATGACTTGAGGTTAGATTTGAGTTATTTTTAACCTGGATTACACCAGATTAGTTTCAATATGTCCTGATACTGTGTATAAAACCTAACCGTACCAGTTTGACTGTGTGTTCAGAACCATGAAGCTTGACCAATCCCAGGTCTGTTCTGTTCAAAGGAAGGATTTGAACAGCTCTGTTTTYAACTGTTTTTACTGCAGAAATAAAAAGAAAAGTTAGTGCCCATAAAATTAAATAAAATTAAAAAGCACTGGTCCGTTTGGTGCTAAGCCAAATGTTCAGAGCGACTGCCTCCTCAGTTTTATCTGGTCTGCCTTCACTCCCAGGTAATTAGCACTTGTCAGTAATTAGGTTGGATGAAGCGTGTGGACTGTGCCCACAGACACAAAGGCTCCTCCTCACTTGGTCACAACAACTCACCACGGTATTAAACTTGCTTTTCTGGCAGGAGGAGTTTCACAGCTCTCGTTTGAACAAGAACTGATGGTTCACGGCTGACGAGCGATGCTAATAGAGACGAGGCTAATTGTAGTTGTCTGGTCACGACTGTGAAAAATGTCTCTGGCAGGAAAATGAACTTTATTCTTAAATTACAGGCCCCTCTGTGGCGGACGCGCCTGTCCTATTATGTGCTAATTAGCAGACGCTGGGGACGCGTTGGCTAACGAGCCCGGGATAATTTTAACCCTCCGTGTGGCTGCAGAGAGACGTGCRGCACGATGCACAGCCATGTTCAGTCAGAGTACGAACATATGGCTGAGCTTCCACAAACCAAATGCACACATGCAGCACAACACACTGTGATGCATTCACTGACTCCCAGTATGCAGCGGCTCAGCTGCTGCTGGGCTAATTGGCTTGATGTGCTTCTGAAAATAGAATCTGTACAATCCCCCGTCTGCTGAAGAAAAGATCGTGCCCTTTCAATTCACAGTCCCAGCAGGCCCTGGATAGGCCACGAACCAAAGACAAGGCAGTGTTCAGGTGCATTCCCCCACATTCAGTGTCCTGCAGTCAACATATCATCCTCTGTGATTGGATTATTGATGGGATTATTAATCTGACAGTTTCAACATATCATCCTCTGTGATTGGATTATTGATGGGATTATTAATCTGACAGTTTCAACATATCATCCTCTGTGATTGAATTATTGATGGGATTATTAATCTGACAGTTTCAACATATCATCCTCTGTGATTGGATTTTTGATGGGATTATTAATCTGACAGTTTCAACATATCATCCTCTGTGATTGGATTTTTGATGGGATTATTAATCTGACAGTTTCAACATATCATCCTCTGTGATTGGATTACTATATATGTGTGTGTGTGTGTGTGTGTGTGTGTGTGTGTGTGTGTGTGTGTGTGTGTGTGTGTGTGTGT
>NW_013953755.1:45970-51409 GCF_001266775.1 Austrofundulus limnaeus
GTTTATTTAGAGTCTAAACTGGACTGAGGACAGACTGTAGGAACGGTTTTGAGGAGTGAAAAAATATGTATATAAMAGATATTAGTTTAATTTTAATACAAATCATTAAATCTCAAATTTGCAGAGGAGGTGTTGAAATAAAAACTGTGATTTGTGAGTAAAGTGCTAATATTTTTAGTTAAACGAAGCTGCTAACAGCCCTGAGGTGATCTTAAAGAGATGAAAGATGAAAGTTTCCATAAATGGAAGGAAGATGTTGTCAGTGGTGTTAATGGACGAAGCTTACAGGCCTAAAATCAATCTCTTCTTCCTGTTTCTGTTTGCAGTTTGATTCCTCTGAAACAATCTGATTAAAGTGGCTGGTTGATTGAATTCAGGACTACATTTGCTTATCATTCCCTTTGAAGTCCTTTTCCCAGCCAGCATGGCTGCTTCCTGCAGTCAGGCCTTTTATTCATCATTTCATTATGTGAAAGGAGAAAAACTGAAACCATCTCATTACCTGCACAATAACTTCAGTGGCTGTCAGAAAATAAGGCCTAATCACAATCAAACCCAGAGGAAAACGGGATTGTTTGATCACATTTTGATCTGGCAGCACTTCGGCTGAAAGACAGGACTTTTTACTCGTGCTTTCAAAGAATCTCTTTCATCTTCAGGGTTTTTTTTTTCAGCTCGTTTCAAAAGTCGGTCTGATTGGTTGCTCAAGTCAATGAAGGCGAAGCACATTACAGGCAGAAGATGTCATTTATTATCATAAAGATATATTTCTACACATCACCTGGAAATGATTTAAATCTTTCTAAACAAGTCAAAATGAAAGATGAAGAATTAATCAACTGATTGTAAAATAAACTAACAGAAATTTARAAATGAGCATTTCTTTCAGGAATGAAAGCCACCTGCCACCTTTCGTTTAATGATTCGATGTGATTGGTCGGCCCTCAGAGTCTGTGTTGGGGATGACTCTCAGCTAACCCTGCAGCAGGTTTTAGCTCATTGTCGGCTCGTGTTAGCTGTGGCAGCTGCTAACTGAACAGCTGCAGATAATAAAACGTTTCATGTTGGTTCTGAACATGTGAGGCCCAGCAGCCGACCCGACTTCAGGAGTCCTGCTGCCAGAGTCCAGGACGATGTGACCCTAATGACCCAAACTGGTGGTCTTTACAGATGTTAGAACACAGCAGCCCAGCGGGTAGTAGCTGACAGTCACTCAAACTGTGGTCGGGAACAACGGCGGGTGATGTTTTTTATTCTCTTTATTTTTTTTTACTTTTTATCAAAGTTAATCTCAATCTTCAAATGTTTCTTACAAGAAAAGGTTTCTTTTTTAAATCTGCTCCTTCTGAGCTGTGAAATAAAATAAATAGAAATATTTTCTAATAAATTTTAGTTTTTAATTTTATTTTGGAATCTTTCTGTCAAATGTAGCAAATGTAGTCCTTTCTGAATCTTTGTGTTTCCATCAACACTAAGATTTCCTTCAACACAAAAAGATTGTTTCCATCACAAACATTAATTATTCTTAAAGACTAGATTTATTCAGGCCTTCATTAGGTCCATTTCTTTGTTACTTCTTGATAATTAAATCTACTTTATCATGAAAATATGTATTAAACCACCACGCTCTGAAGGGTTCTTTATTTCTAAATGAAACCCACTTCTGTGAGGAAACAGAATAAAAACATTAAAGGACTCTTTCAGTCGCCTCAAAATCATTTCTGGATCTAATCTGGAGGAACAGAATTAAAGAAAATAAATTCATTCATCATTAAAGTTTCCCAGAATTCAAATATTTAACATCATTTACCATCATGTGTTCTTAGATCATCTAATCTGAACCTTGTAGTAATCCATCCCAGATAGGGTTAATAAATCCAGAGACAGAGCTGCTGCTGGAGGTCAGGCAGGTCCCGACTCTTTCTGTTTTTAAAACTCGCTTAAAAACACATTTCTTCTCTTTGGCTTTTAACCCAGACTGATTTAACATCTGGGTCTTAATAYTGTACTTTTTCTGGTATCTGTGATTTTTTTTGAGTTCTATTTATAATTATACTATTGTTTTGTTCTGTTTTTTTATATTTTTTACAGCACTGGTCAGCTGCTATGTAGTTTTTTAGGTGCTTTAGAAATAAAGTGGTATGTTATAATATCTTATTTCTGAAATAGTTTTAGAATCAATAAAATGATTATTAAATAATAAATAATTATTGTGCTTTCATTTACAGTAAAAGTCATAATAAAGAGGCCACTGGAACTGACCAATCAGAGCAGACTTCTCTTTATAAAAGAGAGGAGCTTGTTGGGAGGAGGAGTCTTTTGGATGGGAGGGGCTTGAGTTGGGAGGAGGAGTCTTTTGGATGGGAGGGGCTTGTGTTGGGAGGAGGAGTCTTTTGGATGGGAGGGGCTTGAGTTGGGAGGAGGAGTCTTTTGAATGGGAGGGGCTTGAGTTGGGAGGAGGAGTCTTTTGAATGGGAAGAGCTTGTGTTGGGAGGAGGAGTCTTTTGGATGGGAGGGGCTTGTGTTGGGAGGAGGAGTCTTTTGAATGGGAGGAGCTTGTGTTGGGAGGAGGAGTCTTTTGAATGGGAGGAGCTTGTGTTGGGAGGAGGAGTCTTTTTTACAGTAAACCATTTTAATAAATAAAAACTTTTAACTTTGTCAACTTGCTGACCCCTAAATCCATATTTTCCTTTCAGCCGACGTGAGACTGAAGTGTGAACCGGAGCTTGTGAGCAGCTCAGGTTCTGGGTGTAAAATAACAGAGGGAGTGRGGGGCTTCAGTCTGGACAGCCTCAGGCCTCAGAACATCGGTGGTCCCCGGTGAAGACACATCTCCCCCTCCCCGCCTCYGGCTGATTTGTCTGAGCGACTTTGTAGCCTCCAAAGTAAGGCCTCGGGGATTTCCCCACCATCCCTGGAATCCTGTGAATCCTCTCCAGTCCGGTGYGTGGGGTCAGGCGCCCAGCGGCCATGACGCCCCTGAAACTCACCGCAGATGTGTCTGAGACGAAACCAGCRAATAAAACCAGCAGATTCTGATTCTTCAGGCTTCTAAAAGGAAACAAAGGAAGTTAATCTATCATTTGTATTAATAAATGAGCACAAGTTGCTTTATTGAATTTATTTAAAACATTTAACTTCACTAAGAGTAGATATTGATTAACTGTCAAAGCTTTAATGTGTTTTAATGCAGCTTGTTTTCTAAATTCCCTTTATGTTTCATTTTAAAGTTTAAATATTTAATCACAGTTTAAAAGCTTTATTTAAACAAGACACAAATTAATTCAGGYTGTCAAATATTCAGGAGGCATTTCTCCATCCTGAGCTTATCTCAAGACTGACTGATTTATGTGTACAAATGATTTGTAAATTACATCAGCAGCTTCATCTTGTTCCTAACTCACATCTGGATACGGCTGAAACTCCATAAGCACCATGAAGTTCAAATATTGATTCATCTATAAATATAAAAAACAACTGAATCTGTGGAAACAATCCAGGAAGAAAACCATCCGATCTGCCATCATCTCTGCTGGCTTTCAGGAAATAGTCTGCACCCTCCCAAAGGCTGAGATGAAGATGAAAAAGAGGCATGAAATGAGAAAAGAGCTAAGCTGACCTCTGATATTTGTCTTCTGAACCAAATAAACTGGACTGAGTTCTCAGAAACCAAACCAGGACCTGAACCCAGGAGTTTCCTGCTGTGAGGCRCCAGCTCCAACCACTGATGCACCGTGCTGCAGGTGAGGATTGAAGCAGTCAGGGTGGATGCTCTCGGCGTGTTTGTGTTTGTTAGAGAGGAGCTTTTGTTCCATGACCTTTAGAATATTAGAGCCAAACCTCCAGAACGTGTTTGAAATGTTGCGTTGCTCCGGTTCAGCTCTGTTTCCACTGCAGTCGACGCCCACGCTCTCCTTTTGCCCCCGGAAACAATCAGGAACGGCAACCCCACCGCCATCGATTCATGTTTTGTCTCCAAACTAATCAACAGTTGAAATGAGCGGGGCAATGAGAGGTAACCAGGCAACAAACTCGGGCAATATAAATCCAATCTGTGAAAGGGGAAATGAGATATTTCCATTTGTTTTTAATTGAAGTCTGGGTTTGTTTTCTTCTCCTGGTAAGGCTGAATTTCTCTTTTTTTCCTCTCCATCTCCRTCGTCTCAATAAATATTACCTTGAAGTGAATAAGTTTACCTGCTGTTCATCTGCTCTGCCCCYGAGCCTTTCTGTCACAAACCAACGAGTGTCGGTGCCATTTAAAGGCTGATGAGAGACAGAAAAGGTCCCTGCTCTATAATTTCATTCACTCGTCCACAAAGAAATGTTTTCCACAGATTCTCAAATGGTTTTGAAAACACTGGAGCTCTTTATTTTGTTCTGTGCTCAGAGCTCTGCGATAATTTAACTTTTAACTAGAATCCCTTTTCAYGTCTGAACGAGCGACTCCAGAAGGATTTAACGCCTTCATTTGATCCACTGCCCAGTTTCAAAGTAGATGTCACGTTACTGTTGGAGAGCAGCTGAGGGGTCTGGGAACTGACCCGGGTCCAGCTGGTTCCAGATGACACGTGACCACCTGACAAATTTGATCGTTTTGACCCAAACTTCAGCAGATTTCTGGTTTTGGCTTTTTAAAAGTCTGAATAAAAGTTGTGATTCTCACCAACACTGASCTCTGACATAAAGACGTCCAGGAATAATTCAGCTCTTTGCTTTTGTGTCCAGTGGAGACCTTCACTCAGGCTCTTTGTAGACCATGAGTTACGTCACTGTCTGCTCGACACTGATGCTCATTTAAACTCTTGTTGCCGCTCCATTGATTTTTATGGAGCTGCGTCGGTTTGGCTGTTTAAATAGCCCCTGACCTAACCTTTAAATAAATTCAGGAAAACAGCATCGAGCTCCTGCGAGGACCACAGAACACTGTGCTCCAGTCTTTAACAGTGACTCAGGAAACAGCCATCGTCCCACACTGACCGAGTCTTTTTGTCACTTTCCCCAAGCTAAGGTGCTAGCTAACAGCTGGATTCAAGTGACGGACGAGCTGAATTTGACCGACAGGGACTTAACGCTCCGTAAAATCCTCTCAGTCTGTCTGATGGTTGGAGCGATCCACAGATAAGGAATGCAGATGATGTGAGTTAGCATATCTCTATCGCCTCACTGTGATGGGATGACTCTCAGCTACTACCACTGACAGAGGGAACAGCTAAATGAAAATATAAACTTGTTTGTGTTCTTCAGCCAGTTTTTATGAACAATCAAATCTAAATTAATGCAGGAAACAGAATTTATAAAAAAAAGTTTTGTTTGGAGTCAGAAAACATTTAAAGGTTTGAAATGGAAAACTTTCTGAACGTGTACTGGTTGAGAAATATGACCTTCTGTGTGTGTGTGTGTGTGTGTGTGTGTGTGTGTGTGTGTGTGTGTGTGTGT
>NW_013953755.1:51484-53624 GCF_001266775.1 Austrofundulus limnaeus
GTGTGTGTGTGTGTGTGTGTGTGTGTGTGTGTGTGTGTGTGACAGCAGTAAATAAAGGATTACCAGCAGCAGGTTTATCAGGGATTAAAGTGACGTGTCGGCTGCTGTCTTCACACTAATATTGACAGACGTTGTTTTAATTGTGTGAGCCATATTGTTGTGCAGAGATTAGACTTGTATTGTAACCCCCACCTCACAACCTCCAGCTGTAAACACTGCCTTTTTTCTGTTCTCGTACTAAATCTGAATGTTTTCCCTGCTGAGGTCTTAGCTTGTCGTTGTTGATGACAACCGTGGTGTTCTGACGGCGAGAAGAAGCTTAACACTCACTTAATCCCATGATGGCCATTACAGCCGGATGGCCACGCCGCAGGCAGGACAAAAAGACTCCGGTGGTATCTAAAGAGGTGGATTAGAGGCGGATTAACGCCTCATCTGCCTGCCACGGGCTGATTAATCCAGCTGCTTGGTTTGTTCAGGGTCAGAGGTGGAGAGTGAGGGGGGGTCGCACTTCTCCTGGAGAACACACGGGTTAGATAAATGTTAGTCGACCAGGCAAGCAGAGTCACCCTCCTGTTAGCAATCCTTCAGTGATGAGGAGGACTCTCAGCTACTACCACCACGTCTCAGCTCCATATGACAAACTCACAGCCTTTTTCCAGTCAGTGGCCCCTCCCTCGCTGTGAAGCCCCCTCACAGCTGAACTGAGTCCTCTGGATGAYGCTCCATGTTCTTCTGTGTATCCACAGTCAGGTTTCAGAGGCAACAGGTCCAGGACAGAAACCCAGACCTCCCTCTTCTAACTCATCCTGGGGGACMCCGAGGTGTTCCCAGGCCAGAGAGGATACAGACCCTCCTGGGTCTTCCCCAGGGCCTCCTCCCAGTGGGACGTGTGAAACACCTCTAAAGAGAGGGGTCCTAATCAGATGGACCACCTCAACTGACTCCTTTCGATGTGGAGGAGCAGCGGCTCTACTCTGAGCTCCCCTGGATGACGAAGCTCCGCCCCCTCTCTCTAAGGCTGAGCCCGGCCTCTCTACGAAGGAAGCTCATTTCAGCTGCTTGTATCCAGGATCTGGTTCTTTGGGTCATGATCCACACCTCATGACCACAGGTGAGGGTTGGGACGAAGACAGACCAGTAAATCTGGAGCTTTGCCTTTCGACTCAGCTTCTTCACCAAGACTGACCGGAGCAACACCCTCATTACTGAAGACAAGGCTCCAATCTGTCGATCAATCTCCCGCTCCATCCTACCATCACTCAAGAACAAGACACCCAGATACTGAAACTCCTCCACTTGAGGCATSAAGACAACAGTCAACAGACAAACTATGACTCCAGACACCAGTTACAGTTTTAGGAGTTCCTGAAACAATAAATGAGAAAAAACAACTCAAAATGAGTTTTTTTTTACCAAAGTCCCTGCTTCAGTTAAACCTTCTTGCAACTTTGTAAAGTTTCCATCTTTGCCTCATAAAGTAAAAAAAACAAAACAAGTTTTTATATTCAGGAAATGTAACTACAACAAAAACACAAACAGATGTAAAATCAATAAAGACAGCTCATATATCTTCTGGGTCATAAAGTGATTTCTGAGCAACATCTCCAGTCCACACAGGTCCACCAGAAACATCCTGTCTTTGGGAAAAGTTAAAAAAGTTTTTTTTATTAAAAACTTTTGTCTGTGTGACCGGCAGAAAATATCAGTTTTTATAAACATCTGGAGTACTGTGGACCGAGAGAAATAAAATGTTTGATTTTACACTAATAATTAATTATATTTTAGTCAACACTTTAAAAAGGGGCTTTGTGTAAAATCAACTGTTGGGTCTGTGGGTCATGTTATTATTTCATTCAGTCAGCAAACATGTTGTGGAATAATTATGTCTATCACCTTGACACTGTCCACTGTTCATATCTTGTGATATCCTCTGGACGTCATCTAAGTGCTGAATCCTTCCTGAGAGATTTTTTGGTCTGGCACAAAGAGAGTTCCATACAGCTTCACCCTCAGAAGCAGCTTCCATCTCCTCTCCATGTTGATCTCTCCTCTCAGCCTTCTTCAGATGCCCGAGCCACCTCAACTGGCTCCTCTGGACGTGGAGGAGCAGCGGCTCTACTCTGAGTCCCTCCTGGAT
>NW_013953755.1:56593-57730 GCF_001266775.1 Austrofundulus limnaeus
AACTATTAGACTGCTGTAAAACCATCAGACTGCTGTAAAACCATCAGACTGCTGTAAAACTATTAGACTGCTGTAAAACCATCAGACTGCTGTAAAACCATCAGACTGCTGTAGGAACTTTAAACTCCAGTCCAGGATCCATGAGATGTTCTTGACTGGTCCATCTGCTGCTGACAGAGTGGTCCCAGAAGCCACATCATGTTTTTTCCTAAACAATTTTAAAAAGCAGCTAATACACAGAGTTTAATAGAGGTTGACACTAAACCTGTTGTTATTTTTTCCTGAGTGGAAGATATATGCTTCATAAAGTAAAAYATTCTTCAAAACTAGAGAATTTCTGGTTCTTTTCAGATTCTCACTGAAGAATAAATTCTTGTGTAAACAGAAGTCGAGGATGACGGGTTCAGGTTTATCAGATCCTCCAGCAGATTTCAGTCCGACTCACAGTCTCAGGTTTATGGGTCCATCAGAGACCATAAGTCTGGTTCAGGTCGGTTTCTTTGCCGTTAGCGCTAAAACATGGTTTTCTCTGAAAATTCACTGGTGGCACCAACACACAAAAGCACACTCACACAAACACACACAAACACACACACACAAACACACACACACACTGCATTTGAACTTATTTTTAAGATCAAAGAAACGACCTGAAGTTTCTGTCAGATTTACGGTGAAACTCTTAACAGTAGAGATGAAACTTCTGACTGATCATGAGTGGAAAGTGTTTGTGTGACCTCGCCTCTCATTGATCAGCTCTTACACAACCTGTCCACCAGGAGACATTCATCTTCTGTCTTAAGGAGAAAATGAACAAGTCTTTTTATTTCAGCACCTCTGACAGCTGAAAATAAAATCCAAGAAACCAACATTTGAGTTTCTGCAGCCGTGAATGATTGTGTGAGGTTTTTCACAAAGTGTGTGTGGGTGTGTTTGTGTTACTGTGTGTTGGAGACACATTTTTTTCTCTTATTGACTCAATCAATCAAGCAGCAGTGAGACAACAGCAGCTTTGTGTGTGCAGACCTGTTCAAGAGCTGATTGACTTTAATTACTAACAGACATGTTCTCATATACTGCTGCTTCTTCTGTGTGTGTGTGTGTGTGTGTGTGTGTGTGTGTGTGTGTGTGTGTGTG
>NW_013953755.1:57810-62002 GCF_001266775.1 Austrofundulus limnaeus
GTGTGTGTGTGTGTGTGTGTGTGTGTGTGTGTGTGTGTGTGTGTGTGTTGATGCATTTTTTTCCACATCATTGGGAACATTTTCCAGACACAAACAGCCTTTTGTGGGCCCAGTGCTCCCTATGGGGACCAAAGCCTGGTCCTCATGGGTACATGTCCCAGTTTTAGATGAGGGGTTTGGTTAGGACCAGTTAAGGCTAGGTTTAGGGTCAGGTATGTACTGGTGTGGTTAGGGTTATGGTAAAAGGCTATAGAATTGATTGGAAAATGAATAGAAGTCAGGTGCAGACAGTTCAACAACACAAACATTTTGTTGAATTTTTGTGTTGAAATTTGTTGTAAAAACTTRAAGAACAAACTTTAATTGAATTTTTTTTAGTTGACATTACTTTAAAGCATATATTCATTAAACAGATTAAAAGCAGAAAATTTCACACAGCCAGACCTTTTTTTAAAGGTTTCTTCCTTCCATGATTACATTTCTCCAGGGATGATGATGATGATGATGATGATKATGATGATGATGATTCAGTTTTTCTCCTGGATGAGCTCTGATTTAAATCATTGTTTCCTCCTGTTGGTTTTGTTTGCAGACTGCTCTGTTTGTTAGCCAGTCAGCACCATCAACAGCTGTTAGCATCAGAACATCCTGGGAGGCTCAGTTAGCATTAGCGTCAAAGTGGGATGAAGTTGCAGCTGCAGCATTTTCAATTTAACAACAGAAACTCTCTGTTGTTCCCGCATCAACTCTTCATCATCATTCTGCTGCCAGTCAACACCAAACATCACTGAGAAGCAACTTGTAGTGTTCAGGAAGGAAAACCCAACAGAACCGTCTCTCAGGGTGGTGATGGGGCTGCAGATGTGTTTTACTATTATTATCTTTTTAATTTCATGTTTAAATTCATTTGATTGCTGGCATTTGTCTCAGAACCCCTGACTTGTTTATGACCCAGAGTGGATCCCAAGCCCAGCTTTGGAAACCATTGCATTAATATGAAAAGATGTTTACTCAGTGGCTCCCCCTACAGCTGCTGGATGGAACAACCCTTTTTAAATTAAATATTTCTGAACAAAAACAGAGGCTATCAGAAAGTTCAAAAATATATTTTTCTATATTGTGTTTCCCTCACTAACGAGTTCTGTCAAGGTCAAAGGTCGCTTGGTTTCGGTATCAAAAGAGGTCCTGAAGGGGACAAAGTTTGCTTGGTTTCAATACTGAAGGACTCCTGACCGGGTCAAATGTTGCTTGGTTTCAGTACTGAAGGACTCCTGACCGGGTCAAATGTTGCTTGGTTTTGGTATCGAAAGAGGTCCTGACAAGGTCAAAGGTCTCTTGATTTTGGGATTGAAGGAGCCCTGATGGGGTCAAAGTTTGCTTAGTTTCTGTATCAAAGGGGTCCTGACAAGGTCAAAGGTTGTCTTGTTTTGGGAAGGAAAGGGGTCCTGATGGAGTCAAAGGTTTCTTGTTTTGGTATCGAAGGGATCCTGATGGTTCAATTTCAAAGAGGTCCTGACGAGGTCAAAGATTGCTTGATTTCGGTATCAAATGGGTTCTGATCAGGTCAGAGGTGGCTTAGTTTCGATACTGAAGGAGCCCTGATGGGRTCAAAGGTCACTTAATTTTGGTATTAAATGGGTCCTGAAAGGGTCAAAAGTGGCTTAGTTTCACTAATCCATTATTTTGTCTTGATTTCTCATCGCAGTCTGAGTTTCCAGACAGTGTCTCCATGCTCTGAACAGAATTTGGACTTCTTATTGGACTCATCTCCAGCTAATAATTAGAGCCTTTGTCTTTAATCTGAGTAATTATTCCCCACCTGCAGCTCTTATGGCACCCCAGCTGGATGTAAAGAAGAACATCTCTGAATCAGAAAATAAAGGAGCAGGTGTTACTAACAGCATTAATGATCTGCTCCATTTAGACAAAAACTGTGGCATTAATCAGTTTTCCTTTTAAAAGATGAAAAGTGTCGTCTTTATTCAGCTTCAACTCTGGCTGTGAAGTTGACTCTTTACCTGCTCCAGTTCTGCTTCCCGCCATCTCCCTTTTTATCCACTTTAATCTGCTGATGACTCTGAATCGATCTTAATGTGTTGATGAAACATTCTCTGCTGCTGCTCCTGACTGAATATTAACAGCACAGGATTTCTGGATACGTGGACCTCAGCTGAGACTGGTGCCCACAGATGGATTGGTCATTTGGYAAAATGRTAAATGGACTGAACTTATAGAGAGCTTTATCAWGTCCCTCCAGACCCCAAAGTGCTTTRCACTTRCAGACATTCACCCACTCACATGCTGATGGTGGTAAGCTACATTGTAGCCACAGCTGCTCTGGGGCACACTGACAGAAKCGAGGCTGCCATGCACCTGTRCCACCGGACCCTCTGACCACCATCAGTAGGCAAGGTGGGTGAAGTGTCTTGCCCAAGGACACAACAATTGAAACAGCTGGACAGGTGTGATTTGGTGTACCAGGAAATGCCCARTAATTCTCTTTCAGGTCTTTTTGGCCTGTGGGCCTCCAGAAGCAGCTGATTGGTACTGGTAGTCCAAGTGGAAGTCATTAAAATAAGACTTCCATACAGCTTCAAGGAGATTATGGTCCACCATCCGGCGTCTCAGAGGGAGAAAGCGGTTCACCACCAACACTTTTTATGGTGGGGATGGTGCGCTGCTGACCTCAACTCAGGTTGTTGTGGGTCAGTGGACAGAATAATTCGAAGACCTCCTCAATCTCACCAGCACATCTACCAATGAGGAAGCAGAGTCTGGGGACCCTGGGTTGTTGGGTCCCCAGACTCTGGACCACTCCTGAATTTTGTTCGTATCTGAAAAAAATCTTAGAATATGAAAACATTGGTGAATGTCACAAATTCTCCTAAATCACTCGWACGCACAAYTTAAGAACAAATCTGTGCGTACCAACGGTTCTTGCATGAGGACCATTGTGTTTAGTTTCTTTTCAAACTGAAACACAAACAGATGCTCAAAAACACATTACAGGTTTTATTTTATTTTATAATTAAATTTAAAATGTCAGTCATGGAAGGAATCCCACATYTTTAAGAAGAAATATCAGTTTAAATTGCTGTAAATCCAGATTTAATCCCTCTGGAGTTGAAACTAAGCAGATTTAATGATGTCTACATGTGTTTAATTTGACATCAGACCGACTAAACTGGAGCAGATTCTGCACTAATCACATGCTGAAGGAAATCTTCTGGGTGTTTTGTTGAAGCGGTGAATTCCTCCCACGTCCACATGAGATCCTCCTCTGCCGCGGCTCCGTGTTTCTGTGAATCCCAGTTTGTCCATTTCCAATCAGGGTCAGCTGTGAGGGAGGATGAGGAGAGGAGGCTCAGTAATCTTTCCTGAGCGAGGTGAGGAGAGCCGGAGTTAACCTGAGTGGGTGGACGAGGAACAGATATGCAGCTAATTATTTAGTATTCAGAGGCAGGACGGAAGAAGATGCAAYGGCCCGCGGGTCAGATACGTAATGAAGCTGGACTCTGAGCTTCATCTCTGAAAACCTTCATCAGATCATCTGTGGCCCGGCAGCTCAGAATCCAGAGGTCAAACTCTGTAAATGTGAGCTCAGTCTCCCACCGAACCCATTACCCAGACTAATGTTGGTGTGTTTCTTCTGCTGACCCACAGAACCCGAGCGGCTGGGCTCAATGATGAACAGTTGGTCTTATTAGAACAACAGGAAACAGATTTACCATTTGGCTCAGAGCAGCCAGAGGCTAAAGGTTAGCATACAAGTCTAACCCCCCTCACCTGATCGGCCTCTTCAAAGCTTTTCTTGAGTTTTGTTTTTATTACAGACCGAGTTCTGTTTTTATTGTAGACCGAGTTCTGATTTTATTATAGACCAGGTTCTGTTTTTATTGTAGACCGAGTTCTGATTTTATTATAGACCGGGTTCTGTTTTTATTATAGACAGAGTTCTGTTTTTATTATAGACCAGGTTCTGTTTTTATTACAAACTGGGTTCTGTTGGTATTACACAGTAGGTTCTGTATAGGTTCTGTTGTTTTTACAGGTTTTGTTGTTCTGTTTTGATATATCTTCACAGAGGAAGATGTTGTGTTGTTTCTTTTTATTCTCAGCTGCAGTTATTAGAGAGTAAATTACTCAGAAACACTTGGATGTATTTAGAATAAACCAAACACAGACAGATATG
>NW_013953755.1:64260-65620 GCF_001266775.1 Austrofundulus limnaeus
TATTACACAGTAGGTTCTGTATAGGTTCTGTTGTTTTTACAGGTTTTGTTGTTCTGTTTTGAGTTCTGTAAAGGTTCTGTATAGGTTCTGTTGTTTTTACAGGTTTTGTTGTTCTGTTTTGATATATCTTCACAGAGGAAGATATGTTGTTTCTTTTTATTCTCAGCTGCAGTTATTAGAGAGTAAATTACTCAGAAACACTTGGATGTATTTAGAATAAACCAAACACAGACAGATATGAAACATTTATTTTCAGCTTGTTTACATCAGTTTTTACAGAAAACTGATCTATAAGGAAACTATAGATGTTTGGTGCTAAACAATGAGCTCAGAGAAGTCTTAATTCAAAATGAAAACATGCTTTAATGTAAATTATGTAGGTTAACATCAGTATTATTGTAAGTATGAAAATGTGATAAAGAGAAATAATCTGAACTCAATATTTATGGGTTTTGTCAGAGATAAMGGGGTTCAGTAATCCTCTGGCTCTGACAGATGTTCTCTTTAAACCTCTTTTTTTAGAGCACATGTTAATGTTTTAAATCAGTTTATAATTTACATGTAATCCTCTGTCCAGATCATGACTTTAAACATTTAGTTTCCTCAGACAAATGTCATATTTGAATGTTGAGTTAAAATCAGAACAGAAAGACTAACAGTTTTACTTCAACAGTTATTTTACMTCCATACTGTAATCTTAAAAACCATAATTGTTACATAAATCAATAAAAATGTAACATGAAGACTCTTAAACTGAGRTCTGAACGAACAAATAGTTTTCATTCAATAAAAAGTTTCAGTTTGATATTCTCAGCTTCTGAATTATTATTTTTTTTAAAACCTCATGTTTTTGTTGTTCCAAATGATAAACTGCATCACTTTGTCATTTATGATTAATTAAAAGTTTGGACAGCGAGGGGAACAGGAAAGTGACAGTTCAAGACAGAAACATAAATAAAAACTATAAAAAGTGACAGATGACAAGCAGTGTTCTTGTGTTTTCATGTGTGAACACCTGACTCTGCGCCGAGAAATTAACTGAAAATTATTTTTATTCTGAAAATAACATGTTGATGATAAGAGTCTGAGTTAATAAAGAAAATCATTTCTGTGCGATCTGCTCTGTTAATTTAATGAACAGACGTCTGAATTTCTCAGGTTGTTTTAAACAATTTATATTTATTCAGCCACAAAATTAAGACAGAATTAATCATCATTCAGACGCTGCTGTAAGGAAAAGAATGCAAAACTGTTTCCTTATTTACTGAACAGGTGGATGGATAGATAGATAGATAGATAGATAGATAGATAGATAGATAGATAGATAGATAGATAGATAGATAGATAGATAGATAGATAG
>NW_013953755.1:72779-75322 GCF_001266775.1 Austrofundulus limnaeus
CTGTTCAGCAGCACATAAAACACTCAGGATTACAGCATCACAATCACATCATTATACACCATAGACACAAAGACACACAAGCAGACTTGTTTATAATTTAGTTTGTAGTGAAACAGAGCAAAGATGAAACAAGTTAAATTATGTGTAAATGACATCTCTCTGTGTTCTGTCTGAATATGAACTGGTCACCAGTGATTAACTGAAAACAATAAATATTTATGAGCCGATGAGCCGATGTGTTGGAGCGTCATGGAGCAGCTTTCTGTTGTCTCCTCAGACAGAAATAAGAAACATGTAACCGTCACACTCTTCTGTCATCCTTTTCTAAACTTTAATCACATGTTTGAAGCTCGTCAGCAGGAAGAAGCTCCCAGAGGGTTTCTGTTCAGCCATGATACCTGCAGACAGGCGGTAATTAAAACCTGACGGTCTTCAGACAGGTTGCATCCTGGGACTGTCCTCCTGAGGTTCCTTTAAAGAAACACTTCATCAGGAACCAAGTCCTGCAGCTGAAGTCTTCTTTCACACTGGAGAGTGAACATTCAGGATGTGCTGTAGAACCACAGACACACAAACTCAACGACTCTTCTTTCAACACACTCAGAATAAATGCAAACAACTGTTTTATTACACAACATGTCTAATTATTTAACATCTGATACAAAGTGGCCACTCAGAAACAGGTCTTCTTTTAAAGTCCCAACATGTTTCATCAAACCTGACTCTTCATTAAACAACTCATAAAAATAAGTCTTGGTATAAAATAAATAAAACTGCAGCAGCTGATGTGTTTAACGCACTTTCAGTAACTCAACACATTCATTTAGTTTAAACTTTATTCATTTCATAAAAACAAAATTCTATGTACAATAAAAATAAAAGAAAACACAAAAAATGAAATAAAATGCAGCAGAGAAGTAAAAAACCATTTAATATCTAACCTTTTTCCTCAAGTATGAATTCAAACATTAATGATGTTCAGTTAAAACAAAAACATGAAATCTTCTAGAACAACACATTATATGCTTACACATTTTACTGTTTCATATTTTTAACAATCCAACCTTTATCATTCTCTTGAACATAAACTTTGATTTGGCATTTTTAACATCATCTTCCAGATTATTCCACAATCTGACTCGTTGGATTGAGCTGCAGCRTTCTTTAAACAGGTTTCATGAACATCTCTGTGAGATTATAACAGCTCTCTGTCTTTTTAATAACTTTATTTAAATGGTTAAAGGTCGTGTTTTCTCTGAGCTTTATACAAAACTGACTAAACATTATAATCAACCAAATCATAAAATTTGAATAATTTCAGTTTACAGAATAATATATTAGATGATAATAGTAATGTTTTTGAGTGAAAACTCTTATAACTCTTTTCTGTAAAAAAACAGGATGTGTAATAGTCTTACATGTTTTACCACATTTCTCAACACAATAAACCAAGTGTGGAACAAATAATGTGTTATATAACAAATACAGAGCTTTGTCATGAAACAAGTGCCTGACTTTGTAAAGCAATGCAACAGATTTATGTAGTTTTATTATAAAATCATTAAAATGAGGTTTCTGTTAATAATATCACCCAAACCTCACTGACTGTTCATCTCTGAACCTTTAACTCTGACTGGAACATTAACGGTTCTTTGTCTCTTATAAAGAGTTAAACACAAATTACCCCCCCCCCCCCACACACACACACACACCTACTATGTCTCTGTCCTTGTGGGGACTTTCCATTGACTTCCATTACTTTTATGGAAATGTTACATCCTAACCCTGACCACTGACCCTAAAGCTAACCTCACAGGTACCTTCCTGACCCTAAAACTGACCTGAACCTTGGTCYTAAACTKAGGAGCTGCAGCTGTTCCTGAGTGGACGTGTGGTGAGGAAGACTCCCTCAGTGATGAAGATGTGCTCCTGCCCGAGTCTAATTGGTTGGTTTTATTTCTTCATGGCTGATAAAACCAGATTAGCACCTGCAGGCCGAGCGCATTAAACGAACGTCTTACCGGCGAAGCGTGTGGGCGGGACCTGTGTGGGTTGCAGGGCAGCGTCTCATTGGCTGCCGGCAGGTTGCTTTCTGAGTGATGGCTCTTTAATGAGAGCCTCTGGGAATCGGACTACAGACCTGTGTCTGAAACGGCTGCAGGCAGAAAGGCCTTCATCTCCCATCATGCCCCTGAAACACCTCGACCAGCTGAGGCTCATGCTGCATTCAGGTCACCTGGGAAAGGTGGTAAAAGCCAGTTTCCTCCCAGCTGAAGCCCCTTCAGCTCATCGCACTAAAAATACAGCCGGAGCAGGAACATGACTCACTTTCTGATGAGAATTCAGTTTTACACAAAAAAAAAAAACATTTCTCGACAAACTGTAGGAAACACAAATCAATGTATGTTTGAAAATAAACTTATTTAAAGTTTTAAGAGTTTCTGACAGCTGCTCTGAGGGTCGTCAGTTTTAAACAGTAGAAATAAACCAGTGGTCCTTTTACCTTTTTTATTTATTACAAATATATTCATTTCATTAAAAAC
>NW_013953755.1:78114-79522 GCF_001266775.1 Austrofundulus limnaeus
GCTGTGTTCTTCAGTAGTGTTGTTGTCAGGCTGTGTTCTTCAGTAGTGTTGTTGTCAGGCTGTGTCATTCTTCAGTAGTGTTGTTGTCAGGCTGTGTTCTTCAGTAGTGTTGTTGTCAGGCTGTGTTCTTCAGTAGTGTTGTTGTCAGGCTGTGTTCTTCAGTAGTGTTGTTGTCAGGCTGTGTCGCTCTACAGTTGTGTTGTTGTCAGGCTGTGGGACCACTCTCCAATCCTCCCCAACAAAGTGGCACATCACTAAGAGATGTCTCTGTGGTAACACTGCTGTGACAACAATGGTGTCGCCTCTTTAAGTGTGTTTGTCCATGTTGTTGTCGTCTTCATCCAGAGCTAAAAATAAAACCTAACATTCACTGAGCTACACAATAACATCCTGTCCTGATCACAACACACTGCTGACAATTAGTACCACACATTTAACACAGACAAGTACGACTGGAGTGATGGACTTAAATATTCATGGAATCATTTCAGCCCTAGATAGATGGATGAACACATGAAGACATGAAGACATGAAGACATGAACAGATGAACAGATGAAGACATGAACACATGAAGACATGAAGACATGAAGACATGAACAGATGAACAGATGAACAGATGAACAGATGAACACATGAACACATGAACACATGAAAGCCTCTCACTCTGATCTGGGACCAGCACCTGGCAGCTGAAACCGGTCCGGTCCAGCTGGCGGCTGATTTGGATCCAGGGTCTCTGGGGGAAGATGGAGCTCAGGTCTGTGATGAAGCGGTCCAGGTCCTGCTGTCCCTCTGAGGGTAAGGTCCAGGAGCCCAGGACGGTCAGGTCCACCCCGCTGACAGCCTGCAGCTGGACACATGCAGCTGTTCTAAAGACTTCCTGCTGCGGGTCAGAACCAGGAAGCTGAAGCTTGGTTCTGACCCACATGTGGTCACCTGCTGGACGTTTGAAACGGTCCTAAAAGGTTCTGCTGTGACACCGACCTGCTGAATGTACTGCTTCACCTGACCCGGGATGAACGGGTAGTGGATCACTGCCAGAACCACGGCCGAGTCCTGACCCGTCAGCCAGCGGCCCAGCAGGATCCCGCTGTCGGCCCGGTTGCAGCACTGTGGGAAGAAGATCTTCAGCACCATGACTGCAGTGGCTCTTTACAGGAAGACAGGCTGGAATGAAAGGAACGAGCTCAACATGACTCAGCAGATCTGTGCAAAGTTCTGCTGACTCAGCAGATCTGTGCAAAGGTTCTGCTGACTCAGCAGATCTGTGCAAAGTTCTGCTGACTCAGCAGATCTGTGCAAAGTTCTGCTGACTCAGCGGATCTGTGCAAAGTTCTGCTGACTCAGCGGATCTGTGCAAAGTTCTGCTGACTCAGCGGATCTGTGCAAAGTTCTGCTGACTCAGCG
>NW_013953755.1:81019-82903 GCF_001266775.1 Austrofundulus limnaeus
TTAAGGTTAAGGTTAAGGTTAAGGTTAAGGTTAAGGTTAAGGTTAGGCTAAGGTTAAGGTTAGGGTTAGGGTTAGGGTTAGGGTTAGGGTTAGGCTAACCACCTTGAGTCCATGTGGACTCCTGAGGAGTGAAGCACGTCTGAGGATGTGGAAGCCTTTAGAGGTTCAGCTGTCTTAAACCTGGGATGAGCTGGATCTAATCTCAGGTTTTTGGTTTTAGAATTCTTTCTCTTCTGTTGTTAAAGTGGTAACAACAGGGTAGGGTTAGGGTTAGGGTTAATGTGGTAGAAATATAATGGAAAGAAAGAACAAGACATGYTAGTGGAAGTGGTTGTAATGAGCATAAATGTTTAAAACCCAAGTGAGCGGTCCTTTCTTCTGGTTCTCTCCTCCTGGTTTTGTGCTGCAGGTCAAGCAGCTAACGGGTTAATTAGCCGAGTGAAGTGCTCTGCAGAGGAAATGTCACACTGCTGGCTGGCTTTGACTTCCTGAGCGGGAGGTTAAAGGTGGACGGTGAGTTTACTGAACCTGGTTCCTCTTACCTTTATTGTAAATGTCAGCCAGGAGCCATTAGCTCCACCAGGAGACGCTTCAAGTGGCAGACTTAAGGAGAGTGGTCCTCGCCCACCTCCCAGCTGTTCCGCCGGCGCAGAGTCCACCACGTTGATCCAGGGCCTGCAGGTTGTGAGGCTGCTGCAGGTGCTTCATGTGTTCAGTCACATTACAGGAGATGATGGAGACGTGTCTTCAGCACCTCTCAGCTCCACAGACACTCTGTGAGGATTGGGTCTGAACACCTGTACGAGAACAGGAGTGCAGGTAAGGTCAGCTGCTTCCTGTGCGAAACTAAAAGCTTCAACAGCAGTCAGGGGTTCAGACGTGACCTTCCTGTTATTAATACATTTCCAACACAAAGCCTGCAGATTCAACAGCTGGAGTGTTGCTGTCTGTCTGACATTAATCTGTGCAGAACTGATGTTCAACATTAAATTATATCGTTTCAAACTGCCTGAATGTGCCATTGTAGCAGCTTCTTTTCCCTGCAGTTCATTAAAATTACAACTCTTGTATTCTTCCAGCACACAATCCAGTATATTAGTTCAATCAGCTCCCTGCTGCTGCCATGACGTCACCTTGGTTTTCCTCACATCCCAGGAGAATGAGGCTGATTGCTGCTGCTTAAACTTTCAGCTTCTTTACAGAAGCCTTTTCAACTGTTTCCTCTAACAAACACTGAATGGTGCCTCTGGAACACATGGAGCAAATTACCCTCCGAATAACATTTGTTCATGTCCCCAACTGCTTGGAGACATGCAGGAAGGCTGAGAAAAGAAGAACTCATCTCTGGAGTTCAATATTGGCTAAAAAAACCTGAAATGAACCAAAAACATTTACAACAAACCTCAGACACATTTTAACAAATGTTTCAATTTGTTCTCAAAACAGAAAACTGAAGTTACTGTTGGTGCAAACTTTATATAAACKAACCGGATCAGGTTAGGATGTTTTATTTTAAATAAGAAAAAAAATCAACTTTAGAAAAACAGTCTTTAATTCCTGAAGCTTAGAAACCTGAGCAGCAATAAACTGACCTCAGAAACACAAAACTAACYATAAATCAATGACTCCTTTAGATGTAGAGCAGTTTAGTGGGGCCCAAAACCTTTTTAAAAGGACCGTATCTTGCCCAGGGGCCACTAGTTAATCTATTAGTTATTAGTTATTTGTTTATTAGTTTATTCATTAGTTTATTAGCCTGTCCTGGGAGCTGGATTAAAACATCTTCTCTGTGAAACAAAACTGGTTAGAGGAGATTTTAATGATCTGCTGCCTCAGATGGATGATGGATGGATGGATGGATGGATGGATGGATGGATGATGGAT
>NW_013953755.1:83903-85017 GCF_001266775.1 Austrofundulus limnaeus
GTTGTTGGATGGATGGATGGTTGGTTGGTGGGATGAATGGATGGCTGAATGGTTGTTGGATGGATGGATGGTTGGTTGGTGGGATGAATGGATGGATGAATGGTTGCTGGATGGATGGATGGTGGATGGATGGATGGATGGATGGATGGATGGTTGGTTGGTTGGTTGGGTGGGTGGATGGATGGTTGGTTGGTTGGGTGGGTGGATGGATGGTTGGTTGGATGGATGAACGAATGGATGGATGAATGGTTGTTGGATGGATGGATGGATGGTTGGTTGGTTGGACGAATGGATGGATGAATGGTTGTTGATGGGATGAATGGATGGATGGATGGTTGTTGGGTGGATGGATGGATGATTGGTTGGTTGGATGGATGGATGAATGGTTGTTGGATGGATGGATGATTGGTTGGATGAATGGTTGATGGATGGATGATTGGTTGGATGAATGGTTGATGGATGGATGCTATTTGTTGGATGCACATCAACAACTTAACTGTCCCTGAATCAAGATGGCCGCCACAGATAAAAGGACCAAACATCTGTAAGTTGTACAGATGTTGAGCTGTATCTGAGGATCAGTTTCAAACCCAGAGAGTAAAACCTCAGCTGAGTGWGCGCTCCTCTTCCTGTTTGAACGTCTCCATGCCTCCCTGCGTGTCAAGCTCCTGGGAAAACTGAGTCCAGCAGATGAAAGCTGGCCGCAGCAGCAGCTGCGACTCCGGCAGCTGAGAGCAGGGAGCTATTCTAATAATTTTATAGGAGCGGGAGCCCGGGACCAGGACTAACGAGGCGGAAAAGAGGTGTGTGGTCCCCGCAGGGCCGGAGCGGCAGCGCATGGCACCGCCGGGGTCGAGGCCAGGTCGGGCCGGGGACCGGCGCATGGTACACTCGCGTGGTACCGCGAGGCGCTCAGCGGCGGCGGAGAACAAAAGAGGAGAACCCATCTGGTGTGGGTAAATGGAG
Source organism: Austrofundulus limnaeus (assembly GCF_001266775.1). Lineage (NCBI taxonomy): Eukaryota > Metazoa > Chordata > Actinopteri > Cyprinodontiformes > Rivulidae > Austrofundulus > Austrofundulus limnaeus. Next base: position 84,870 of record NW_013953755.1, read on the forward strand.
TCCCTGTCTCAGTGCTCCTCATCCTGTTCATCCCTCATAATCCTGTCCCCAAACACACATCAGTAAGTCCTGACACACAGATACATTACTGGGCTGAGCCGGGGATTTACCACCTGAACACACACACACACACACACACACACACACA
>NW_013953755.1:86017-90250 GCF_001266775.1 Austrofundulus limnaeus
TTACAACACCACCACCGTGTTTGCTACAACAACACCGTGTTTGTTACAACACCACCACCGTGTTTGCTACAACAACACCGTGTTTGTTACAACACCACCACCGTGTTTGCTACAACAACACCGTGTTTGTTACAACACCACCACCATGTTTCCCTCTGGGATCAATAAACTTTCATCTGATCTTTATCAGTAGATGTTTACTGACATTGTCTAATTAATTGAGCTCATTAGCAGCTGGAGCTGCAGCAGATTGCAGATGAGTGGATTCATCAAAGCAGGACGAGATGAGAGCTCGGCTTGTCCTCCTGACTCACTGAATGACCTTTGACCTTCAGGTTCTTCCTGTTTGTCCCCAGGAACAAATGAGCAACAACTCTGCTGAGCCTGAACTCTGGGACAGCTTTCAGATGACCCCCCAGCTCCGTGTCACGCTGGTCTTCAGACAGGTCAGGACTCATCTGGAAAGAGAAGACTCAGGACCACAGCTACAAGAAAGGTGCTGTGGGAGCTCAGGGTCAGTGCTGAGGTCTTGAGGTCCTGAGGGTTCAGGTTCTGGTCCAGGCTGTGTCAGAGGGAGTTAGCATTAAGACCAGAACAGTTCTGATCCTAAACTGATTGTCAGAAGGTCACAGGACCTGAGCTTCCTCAGACCCTCCTGAACCTGCAGACCTCCAGTCCTTCACAGTAAAATGGGTCATGAAGTAGTTGGACCCACTGACGTCTGCAGGGAAACTTTTAATAATCGTTCTGTCAAATGAGTCATTTGTGTGCTGAAATTACAAATCAGTCCTGCAATTTCTCGTTTAGGACTCTATTTTTTTCCTGACTTTTGTATATTGTAGCATTGAATTACTCCATTCATTCCAGCAAATTAATAATTCAATAATTAATATCCTTATCGGTTCTGTTCCATTTGTCCCGGTCCCCCTGACACCTGGACTTTGGACCAGTTGGATTAATGCAGCTGAACTTTGTTGGAGCTCTGATTGGCTGCTTCTCTCTGGGACTTGGAGGTYACTTCTTTTCTCAAACTCTTTTCTTCTGAAAGCAGTCAAGCAGAACTTTTTTAAAGCACACTTTCTCTTTGTTTGATGATTAAAGAACGATTATCTGTGGAGGATTAAAAGAAATCTTGTTGTTCTTCTGTCACTATAATTAACTTCATTTCCTAAACAGAGTCTCTCTGCCTGACTTAGTAAAACATTTTCCTCCTGTTTGAGGAAAAACACACATTTACACATTTTTAATGACGGCAAACATAAAACTCTTAAATTTGTCCTATAAATATAACCTATATCTGCTCTTATTTTTAAATTATTTGTTTTGGGAAACTTTTAAATCTTTGTTAATTAAAGTTTAATAATAATAAACTAATATGGGATTAGAACAACATATACCCTGTTTATACAGTTTATATTTAAATATAACATGAAGTTAAAAAGTAGCTTCTAAAACATTCTGTCCTTAATAGAAGTATTTGAACTAAGTTTTAATATTTTAATTATATTAATACAAAATACTTGCACCAAAAAGTAAACTACAGTGTGGATGTGAGCCCTGTTTAACTCAATATAAAGTTAAGACTTTTTTAATCTGTTTATTTTAATGTATGATTTGAATCTCTACATTTTACTGAGTTGTGTATTACAACAACAATAATACATAAAAACAGGAAGTTTTAGCCTGATATAAAAGGTTATTAGTAAATGTTTTACTAAAAGAAACCATGAGGTTATTTAATAATTAAGTTATTTAAAGGATTTTATTCCTGGTTGGATTGTACCGTCATACTTTAGTCAAATGAAAGGGTTAGTACATGTTAAACTGTAAAGTACTGTACTACACAGGTTTCTGACATACACTCCTTTACTATGATATAAAGTATTACATWTGTATGGTGTGTTTTAAAAGCTACATACATCATGACTCATTAGATTGTTGTGGACTCATAAGTCATGTCTCGTCTTTACAAAAAAAWTCTCATTCATTTCTGTCTATATTTCTGATTCTTATATCAATATTTAGATATTTTAGCTATAATAAGCATTAAAAAGCAGTGAGCAAACACAGTAAAACTTCTGTAATATTGTTTTTATTATTTATAAAGCAGTCTAAAACAAGCCCAACTGCAACAATAATCCTGAATTATTTACATGTTTACAGATTCATAAATAATTAGCATTAAAATATGAGCTTTTGCTTCGTTCAGTTACTGCTGATTTAAAGAATACATTAAGAACATGCAGAGTAAGCTTTTCTTTTTCTGGGTGTTTTATAAATATTTCATTTAAATGTCCTCAGATTAAAGTCTAAATCAGGTTWTTATTGAATATTGTGCCTCTTAGCGCAGCTCTTGTTGAGTTATTAAAGATAATTAGGTTTGAAAAAGCTCAGAATTTCAACTGAAAAATGTAGTTTACTTGAGAGAATGTTGTGAACCGGATCTGAAAGAACCGGACCTGAAAGAACCGGCTCTGAAAGAACCGGACCTGGAAGTACCGGACCTGGAAGAACCGAGCCTCTGAAACACTTAATGCAAAGTCAAACAAAAACCTTTTTTTAAACGTTTTATAACAGGGATAAAAACTAAACCTTATTGTTTAATATCATGTACAACAGAGGAAAACACTCCAATAATTATAGTGGGACCAGAGAAGAAAAAACTATTTTACACAAAGAAACTGAATTATCAACAGAGTTTAGTATCTTTGTGCAACCAACAGCAGAATTAAATGAACATGAATTATTAACGGTTTGAGCTGAGCTGGATGTGGGAGTCTGATGATGACCGGTTCTGAACAAACAGAACTTCTTTGGGTCGGTCGCTGTGATTAGTCCCAAAGCAGCAGGGAGCAGCCGAGGACTCGCTCAGAATATTGATGTCATATTATTTCTGATCAGGCGGGGTCCTGGTCCTCCGCAGGCTTAATTTCTGACGGGGATGCTGGGAAACGAAGTGACCYCTGAGGTCTGAGCTCCTCAGGAGACAAATGTCTCCAGATGTGTCTCCAGTTGTGTCTTCAGGAGGAAAAATAAACCTGGGAAGTGTTTTTACAGGCCGCTGACCCAGAACCGTCTGAGGTTTTCACTCCAATTTTTTCWTCATTTTATTTTTATTTTAAGCAGAACTTCACACATGGAAGCATGTTTTTAAGTTAAAACGACTGAAACAAAGAAACATTAGAAACCTCAGCTGTTGTGGCTGTTTTTATGTGAAAAATCTTCAGAAAGACTGATGTTAAACCAAAAACCTGCTTTAGATGTTTGGAGACTCTTTAAACTGAACTCAGATTATTCACATAATTATTCAAAACATAACTAAAGCCTGGTCTAAAACCTCCATGTGGTGTTCACATGTGTGGTGTTCACATGTGTGATGTTCACATGTGTGGTGTTCACGTGTGTGGTGTTCACATGTGTGGTGTTCACGTGTGTGGTGTTCACATGTGTGGAGTTCACATGTGTGGTGTTCACATGTGTGGTGTTCACGTGTGTGGTGTTCACATGTGTGGTGTTCACGTGTGTGGTGTTCACATGTGAGGTGTTCACATGTGAGTTGTTCACATGTGAGGTGTTCACATGTGTGGTGTTCACATGTGTGGTGTTCACATGTGTGGTGTTCACATGTGTGGTGTTTACATGTGTGGTGTTCACATGTGTGGTGTTCACATGTGTGGTGTTCACATGTGTGGTGTTTACGTGTGTGGTGTTCACGTGTGTGGTGTTCACGTGTGTGGTGTTCACATGTGTGGTGTCCACATGTGAGGTGTTCACATGTGAGGTGTTCACATGTGAGGTGTTCACATGTGAGGTGTTCACATGTGTGATGTTCACATGTGTGGAGTTCACATGTGTGGTGTTCACATGTGTGGTGTTCACATGTGTGGTGTTCACGTGTGTGATGTTCACATGTGTGATGTTCACATGTGTGGTGTTCACATGTGTGGAGTTCACGTGTGAGGTGTTCACATGTGAGGTGTTCACATGTGTGGTGTTCACGTGTGTGGAGTTCACGTGTGTGGTGTTGACATGTGTGGTGTTGACATGTGTGGAGTTCACGTGTGAGGTGTTCACGTGTATGGAGTTCACGTGTGTGGTGTTCACGTGTGTGATGTTCACGTGTGTGGTGTTCACGTGTGTGGAGTTCACGTGTGTGGAGTTCACGTGTGTGGTGTTCACGTGTGTGATGTTCACGTGTGTGGTGTTCACGTGTGTGATGTTCACGTGTGTGGT
>NW_013953756.1:0-384 GCF_001266775.1 Austrofundulus limnaeus
GGAACCAAGGGAGGAACCAAGGGAGGAGACGGGAGCAGACGAGGAGCCCAGGGAGGAGCCCAGGGAGGAGGCGGGAGCAGACGAGGAGCCGGCGGAGGTTGTCGGAGCCAGAACGTCAGTGACGGCGAACCAAGGCGACAGAGGCGATGAGGAGGCGAAGGGCGACGACCCAGGCAATGAGGAGGCGAAGGGCGACGACCCAGGCGATGAGGAGGCGAAGGGCGACGACCCAGGCGATGAGGAGGCGAAGGGCGACGACCCAGGCGACGTGGAGGCGACAGCAGCCGACCCAGGCGTCGTGGAGGCGACAGCAGTCGAACCAGGCGACGTGGAGGCGACAGCAGTCGAACCAGGCGACAGGCGACGACCCAGACGGGGTTACAG
>NW_013953756.1:5044-10082 GCF_001266775.1 Austrofundulus limnaeus
ACACCTGGTCAACCTTTCAATCAGACGTGACCAAAGTAAAAAAACACCTGGTCAACCTTTAATCAGACGTGACCAAAGTAAAAAAAACACCTGGTCAACCTTTCAATCAGACGTGACCAAAGTAAAAAAAAAAACACCTGGTCAACCTTTAATCAGACGTGACCAAAGTAAAAAAACACCTGGTCAACCTTTAATCAGACGTGACCAAAGTAAAAAAACACCTGGTCAACCTTTAATCAGACGTGACCAAAGTAAAAAAAAACACCTGGTCAACCTTTAATCACCACACATGACCAAACTAACAAAAACTTAATTTACAAATTAAATATTTAGTTTTGAGCTAAATATTTAGCTTGCAACTTAAATATTTAGCTAGCAAGTTAAATATTTAGCTAGCTACCTAAATATTTACCTTGAAACTTAAATATTTAGCTAGCAAGTTAAATATTTAGCTTGCAACTTAAGTAGCTACCTAAATATCATTAGCTACCTAAATATTTAAGTTGTAACCTAAATATTTAGCTCGCTACCTAAATATTTAAGTTGTAACCTAAATATTTAGCTCGCTACCTAAATATTTAAGTTGTAACCTAAATATTTAGGTAGCTAACGAAATATTTAAGTTAAATATTTAACTTAAATATTTAGGTAGCGAGCTAAATATTTAGTTTATAAACTATGACATTTATAAATGTATGAATCATATGGTGAAAAACTGACTTTGAAAAATAAATCTGTTCTTTTTTTCTTATAAAAGGCTAAATAAAACAAAACTATTGGTGGTAATTTTTGACTGTGTAACTTTACAAAAGGCACCTGATATTTTAGATTTTGTTGATTTTAGCAACAATTGACCTCCTTGTAACTTTTAGCTTCTTTTCAGTAATTTAGCCTCGGCTCTCATTGTTGTACCTTCAACAGTTACCGGTTCATTTTCAACAGTTATTCAGCACTCAGCATCCACACGTTGTTCTTACTGTGTGTTGTCGTTGATGTCTGACTGTATGTAGAGCATTTCTATCAGCGACGTGTAGAACAGACTGTTTTCATTCAAGATGTCACCGATCATCCTCTGAGCTCCACGACTCAGGTTACCTTCCTTCACCAAATATTCCTGTTAGCAGACGACAGACTGAAGACCTCGCATCATTTATTGTTACATCATGAACGACCTAACTCTTACCTTTACTGTGTACGAGTCATATTTATCCAACATAGCCCTACAGCCAAGTCTCTTCAGGTCGTCTCTGACCTGTGCACACATTCAAACACATGAAACTTTAACGACAGAAAGAAAAGTAATAAATGTGAGCGGTTATCACAGACCTTCCAGAGCGTCTGACTGAAGAGCTCTGCAGCAGACTTCCCCCTCTCCCTGTCGTTCAGGCTGTAGTTCAGCACACTGGGGTTGTTCTCCACAGAGTAGGTTTTGTGCAGAAGTCCATTTACTAAATAGTAGGTGTTGATGTCATCTTGAATGAAACGGTTCAGGGGAATTTGTAATTTGGAGATAAGAGAAAGCAGAATCCTGTGAAGCAGAGTTAAAAACATCCTGAGCATGCTGGATATTTGTTATTGATCTGCATTTAAATATGTATTAAATCAAGATGGTAAATGTGCTGCCAACACTTCAGCTGGCTCTGAGAATAAAGACTAAAGCTAATGTTTATAATCTTGGTAAAAGGGACACGTGTAAAATCCATGTTTTAGTCATTAAATACATGTTGTTGTACTTGGAGGCAGAAAAGTTGAACTGAGTCTCTCCTGGTGCTGCTCTTTATGTTCTGTTTGGGTCAGATTGATCATCCTGTGCGATGTTTTCTGAACTTTTACGTCACAGTTTTTGTGACAGAACTGCCAAACAAGGTCTGAACTTACCAACTACACATTGGGTGGTCTTCATTCTCCTGATTGGCTCCAACAGGTATGCGGACAAGTCTTTCCTTTCATTTATAAATAAAACTCTTCTGTGCTGTTTTACAGTCCTAAACCCCTCTGTCAAGAAAGAATGGACTGCTCTGGAAGCTGGAGGGGTCAGGGAGTGAAACACCTCGTTTTGATTTAAAGACACAGCCTCAGAACGAGTTGATCTGAGACACACCTCAGGAAAGGGGTGAAAGAGGAGCTTGTGAAGTTACATTAAAGAGGAATTCAGACCAAATAATATCAGTTCCACTTCATACAGACCCAAACAGAATGATTGAAATGTGAAAAAGAAGGATTAATCAGCCTTTATCGTCCCACAGAGGGGAAGTTATTCTCTGCATTTTACCCATCACACATGTGGAGCAGCGGGCTGTCAATCACAGTGCCCGGGGAGCAATTGAGGGGTTAAGGGCCTTGCTCAAGGGTCCAAAGTGGGGCTGGTTGGTTCAGGGAGTTGAACTAGCGACCTTCCTAGAGATGTGACGTTCGCGAACGATCCAAATCTTTTGAACGGCTCTTTACAATGAACGATAGGAGCCGAATTGCGAGCAGTAACGAGCCATTTGTAGTTCTAGTTCTTTTATTCCTCATATAATCTTTATTTTTTCATATTTAAATGGCTCCCACTTTGCTTTTTCACAGAAAACAGGCGGAGTTGTGAAGTACAGAAGCTCACGGTGAGAGGGGGAGGGGGGTTTCCGCATGACAAACACATGGTTCCACCCACGTGATGGGATTACGTCATTACGTACGGCTACGTGATGACGTAACTCGTTCAAAATCGAACGGCTCTTTTGAACGGCTCTATGAGACAAACGACTCCCCAAGATCTGGATCCCTTCAAAGAGCCATTTGTCCCATCTCCAGACCTTCCAATCACACACTCATCTTCTCTAACCTCTGACCACCACTCCACAAAAACCCTTTAACATTTAAAATCCTTTAAAAGTGTTTACTTAAACAAAAGCTTACAAAAACCTGTGACACACATGAACTTTTTGCTTCAACAGTATCTGAAGGAAGAGTTTTCTTTTCAAAATAACATCAGAAACACAACAATGCTCCGGCCACACAGGAACTTTGTTTTGTGATTTTTGTTATTGCTTCAGCTTTTAGCAGCTTCAGAGATCATGGCTGATATGTGTCTGAGGTGCAGGGGATTCTGATGTTATCAGTCCATGAAATGGACGTTATTAGGTGTTATCAGTCCCATACAATGGCTTCAGAGGGTCCCTACTGTGCCTTCTAGGCTTCAGACTGTCTCGACAGTGCCCCCTAGTGGTTTAATATATCAATGACAATGAATGTGTAAATAACCAAAACATATTGTAATAAATTTTTTGTGTCCATGTTGGACTCAAACACTGGTCTACCGCTCTCTGGTCCAACACTCTACCCATTGTCCTATTGAGAGACCACAATATATGTTAGTTGGAGGTTAATGCTAACCATGTCATCTGCTCTAAGGTTAACCTTGGTGGCTTTAAGCCTCATACTAACCAGATAGTGGTTTTATGTCTCATATTAACCAGATAGTGTCTTTATGTCTCATATTAACTAGATAGTGGTTTTATGTCTCATATTAACCAGATAGTGTCTTTATGTCTCATATTAACCAGATAGTGTCTTTATGTCTGATATTAACCAGCTGACAATCAGAAGCCATTCTATGGGACGGGGAACCTGCTAACTGTCACAGGCGGGACATTCTGAAGCCATTCTATGGGACTGATAACATCTAATAACGTCCATTTCATGGATGATAACACCCGAAGCGGGTGGCCACAGAGGGATCACAGTCCCGTTTCCGTTTCTCCACTCACTTATGGAAGCTTGGTATCCTCATGGCTCCCACTTCTGCATACCATCCTTCTCTTGTGTTCCTGAAGGTCTCCACCCGTCCTCCAATACGATTACTGGCCTCGATTATGGTCACCTTGTTGTTTATAGGAGCACACAATGATTAAGTACAGTACTCATTAACACACTGGTTATGGATTGGTTAGTTTTCTAACCTTGTGTCCAGCATCTTCTAGAACCTTTGCAGCAGTCAGACCCGCCATGCCCCCACCAACCACTGCTACATGATGAGGCCTCTTTGTGACAGGAAGACCTTTCATCACAATGTCCAGGAGCTCACTGTAGTCTGGGTCCTGCAGGCACTCATATAGAGGGTCTCCAATGATCCCACTTGCTGCAAAAACCACAACTCCCACCAGGACCAGAGGAGCTGATTGAAAACAAACAAAACAAAAGAATAACTATTAAGTTTACAAGCTGAGGTGTTAAATCAGACTGAGCTGCTACAGCTGTTGTTTCAACACTGAAACCAGTTTCTAACAGGGAAGTTAACTTACCAAACTTGCACAGTGCCATGTGGGGCATCATGTGGAGGACAGAGTCCCACAGTTTAGAGCGCTTCACTGTGCTGTTGATGCTGACACCAGGAGAGGAACTGGAAACCTAACACAAGCATTATGTTTACTGAGAGGCAACAAAATACATACTTAATCCATTATTTTTACATCAAACTGAACTAAACATTACACTTAAAACAAAAAATGTCATTTAGTGTAACTCACCTGTGTCAGAGGAAAGGTACTGTAAGTTGTTGTGGACCTGAGCATGACTGCAGAGAAATGACCCCGAGTCACAGTGAGCCTTAAGTACCAACCCTGCCTCTCCATCACCAGGCTGATGGAAACGGTGCTACGTGCCACTTTCAGCACAAGGTCATTTAATGACAGACTGTGTGACTCCCTCAGGTCCGTCTCAAACATTTTCCCACACCGGCTCCAGAGTCAACCACACTGAACAAATCAGATTAGTGAGGGCTACACTAGTCATCAGCACACCTCATTTCCTCCATCTGCACTCATTTCAATATCTGACCTGCACTGAAAATAATAACTTGTAAGGTTTACTTGAAAAAGTCCTCGTAACGATTTACACTAATGTTTAAGTAAATTTAAATGCTACAAATTCATGTAATATTTACTCATGATTATCCAGTAAAAGTTGTTAAGAATATAGTTAAAGATTTGTGAATAAATCAGGTAAATTTAACTTCATTTGCTCAGTTAAATCTTGTAACATTTACTTGATCAAATTA
>NW_013953756.1:10689-12814 GCF_001266775.1 Austrofundulus limnaeus
CTCCTTGAAAAGTGAAGCAAGGGAATGAGGAGCAGCAGCCTTTGTGTGTGCATGCAGCCTCAGTTTTAGTCCAGAAGAGTAGAAGTTACTTCATATATTCATGTTTATGTTTATGTTTAATATATTCATGTTTATGTGCTGTCCAGAAAAAACACTTACATATTACTGGGAAAATTATATTAGCTTTTACTTTTTTTTGTACAGTAATATTGATATATATAATATAACGTGTATTGTTTATTTAGTAAATTCTAGTGGTTTAGAGATTTTGATATATTTTTGTCAAATTTAAAAGAACAAGACACCAAACAAAACACTCAGGCTCATTGTCAAGATCCTTTCTTTGCATCAGTCAGTCAAGAGTTATTAATATTTATAATTATTTGACTTACTGTCAGGAGTCTGAGAGCAGCCGACTCATCCTCTTCTGTTTGTTTCCAGCACAGAGCAGCAGCAGACGCTTTATGTGCTGCTGTGATAAATGAAACTAAAAGAAAGGTTTCGTTTTCCTTACTGAGGAAACAAATGCCACAGAGCACAGGCATGAGGATTTATTTTCACTTTTTCTAAGGAATTAAAGAACAAAACCTGAAAGAACAGTTTTATTTTGGAAAAATCACACATGGACTGCTGCCTGCTGTCAAACTTTAGATTGCTTCAACTTCACCTCTGATTGACAAGGAAAAGGTAGATTTGCTGGAGGTCATGTGTGAGGATTTATTTCATAGTTTGTTTCGATGGGAAAACACAGAGTTTGCTGAGCTAATGAGGCTGTGGAGTTCAATCAGCCGTATGAATAATATGACACATCAGGCTCTGCAAAGACCCTGAGAAACTCACAGCTCAGCCTGAGACGCTTCACTAAATCTGCTTGATGTGGGTTTAAAAACTGACCGGGGACAGAAAGGGGAGGAAATATTTCATCCCCAGTAGAGTTTAAAAAAATTAATTGTTGAAAATCTTACACGTCTTCATGCATCTCAATGATCTAGGTAGAAAAATCTAAAAATAAAGTTAAATAGTTTCTGTGGACAGGTTCTTTGTTGAAACCATGTTTCTTCTCTCCTCCAACAGACTTCTTCAGTCTGAGGAGTTCCAGGTGAACTCAGTGGGTCCACAAGGTGACAAACAGGTTTAACGATCAGAAACGTCTCCACCCAACATTATTCCTTCAAATTCATTGCTGGTCATGCTGCCTTGCTCAACAGCTTGTGGCTCATTAGCATTAGCCTTAAGGTTTAGCAAACTAACGTTAGCAACATGGATCAACCAGGAGCTTCTACTCATGTTTGATGGAGATGAGAAAAAAAACAGTGACAGATATTTGCATTTAGGGTGTTTTAAGTGAAATCTGCCAGTGAAACAAGACAACTAATTTAACGAAATTTTATAAATTTAAAGGTACGGCGGAAAACTAGAGATTAAACCTTTCTAGAATAATTCCCTAAATCTTTTTGTTTTTCACTTTGTCAGGAATCTTAAAATATCTAGACCCTATGGTACATTTTTACTGAAGTTTTTTGTTGTTTTAAGGAAAAACTTAAAAGCGACGACTTAGGCGAGATGCTCTTACCTGCTCTGATGATTCTGAAGTCGTCACACAGATTTGTCTGCACTTCATGTTGATCCTGACAAGAAAGGAGGAGTGGTCCGGTGTGACACCTGGGGCAGGTGCAGGTCCCAGGTTCAAAACGTACGTTGTTTTACAATTACACAATTATATAGTCAAAGGTCTTCAGACGTATCTGCAGAGGAAAGTTTTTGCCTAAAAATAGTGAGCAGAACTGTGAGAAAGTATTTATTTTGGTGGGGTTGAGAGTTACTGGAGGGTGCTGGGGAGTAGGTGGGGTAGGTTGTCAGTTCCTGCTGTTATAGCAAATGTTTAGAAAAAATGTTAATAAAGGTTATCTATGTGAGGAGGCAGCAGATTGGATTGAATCTTCACTTTTGGCACAGATGTGGTTTGTCCTCCAGCAGTCCTGTAGCAGGAACTACAAGTAAACATAAACCTACCTACCTACCTACCTACCTACCTACACTGATGGGACACACTTCAGAGGAATTAGGGGTGAAGTGTCTTGCCCACTGTTTTTTAATAATGGTAGAGACATCGTTACTCGTCTCC
>NW_013953756.1:13779-16252 GCF_001266775.1 Austrofundulus limnaeus
CCTACCTACCTACCTACCTACCTACCTACCTACCTACCTACCTACCTACCTACCTACCTACCTACCTACCTACCTACCTACTCCAAGTCCACTAAACACATTTAGACTGGTTGAACTCCCATGCACCCTCCAGGACCCTGCTGAGGGTGCAGAACTGGTCCAGTGTTCCAAGACCAGGACCAAAACCACACTGCTCTTCCTGAATCTGAGATTCGACTATCCGACAGACCCTCCTATCCAGGACCCCTGAATAGACCTTACCAGGGAGGCTCAGAAGTGTGATCCCCTATAGCTGGAACACACTCTGCGGTCCCCTTTTTTAAATAGGGGACCACCACCCCGGTCTGCCAATCCAGGGGAACTGCCCCCGATGTCCCCGTGATATTGTAGAGTCGTGTCAACCAATGCAACCCGACAACATCCAGAGCCTGAAGGAACACCGGGTGAATCTCGTCCACCCCGACACCCTGCCATAGAGGAGCTTTTTACCCACCTCAGTGACCTCAACACCAGAGACTGGAGAGTCTGAACCAGGGTCCTCAGGCTCTGCTTCCTCATGGGAAGACGTGTCGGTAGGATTGAGGAGGTCTTCAAAGTATTCTACCCACCGACCCACAACGTCTCGAGTTGAGGTCAGCAGCGCACCATCCCCGTCATAAATAGTGTTGATGGCGAACCACTTTCCCCTCCTGAGACACTGGATGGTGGACCAGAGTCGCCCCGAAGCCATATGGAAATCTTTTTTCCATGGTCTCTCTGAACTCCTCCCATGCCAGAGTTTTTGCCTCAGTGACCACCCAAGCCGCAATCTGCTTGGACTGCTGATACCTATCAGCTGCTTCTGGAGTCCCACAGGCCAAAAATACCAGATAGGACTCCTTCTTCAGCCTGACAGCATACCTCACCCCCGGTGTCCACCAGTGGGTTCGAGGTTGCTGCCACAACAGGCACTAACAACATTAAGGCCACAGCTCAGGAAAGCCGCCTCGACAATGGAAGCATGGAACATGGCCTGCTCAGACTCAGTGTCACCCACCTCCCCCGGAACATGTTCAAAGTTCCCCCAGAGGTGTGAGTTGAAGCTCCGTCTGACAGGAGACTCTGTCAGACGTTCCCAGCAGACCCTCACTATACATTTGGGTCTGCCAGGTCTGACCGGCATCCTCCCCCACCAACGGAGCCAACTCACCATGGAAATAATAATTTTTAAGCCAGTAATTCATGACATCCTTTGATGACCTAAGTTTTCATGACATGCTGTTCATCAGTGATTATATCCAGAACAAGATCTACTAACAACAATTGTTCTTAGATATCACTTGTGTTTATCTTTGTGTTTTCCTTTGACCTAGTATGAAATCTTGCTTTATTAAGAAGACATAATGATGTTTGTTAAACAGTATATATAAGGCCTCAACTGCAGGGGGGACAGTCTCATGGCTCTGTGTTGTTCTCTGTGTTCCTGTTGTTGCAATAAAACTCAGCTGATCATCCCACGGAGTACTTTTAATTTTTGGACCACGTATTTCTGTCTGTTAAATAAATATTTCCACAACAGTATGTATCTGAACTAAACTTGTCACTCCATTGTAATAACTTGTAATGAAACTTAATTTTGGTCCAAAGCTCTACGTGTCAGAGCTGAAGAAAAACATTTATGCTGGGCTTTTGAACCTGTCAAAAAGCCTAATGATGCTGTAACACGCTGACGTGAAATGTTACTGAGCAGGAATATCTGCGTCCTCTGCTTTTATGTGTTCAAAACTCTGAATTTTCAATTGTTTCAACTGTTTTCCGGTTGGTTACATTTTCCTTGCAAACATCATCACACTTGAAGAGGAATGCTGCATAATAGCATTTAGCTAAAGTTCATGGTGCCCTCCCTGTTGCTTTTAAATTAACTGTGAAACTAAAGGTCATTTCTCATCACAGAACACCTGTGGGTCTGTTCCTTCATGTGTTTCAGCCTCTGAACAATGCTGCCTATTTCACTTTTATTTATATCACATTTAAGAACAAAGAGCTTCACAACAAGGCTGAGAATAAACAAAGAACCATCAATAAAACTAATTAAACATTTAAACTCATGAGTACAACAACAGTTATCTGGTTGGTCCAGAGTCCAGTGGGGCAGACTGATCCAGCCTAGTGATGGGCCGGTCCAGAAGTTCTTTGGGTCTCAGTTCTGTTGTTGGCAGGTAATGTGGTTCTGTTTATCTTTGACTGAGCTTTTAAATCTGAAGAAACAGATCATCTGATTTGTCAAAGCTTTTCCAGCTGAAACATTGTGGTGAAGTTCAGACCTCCATCCATGGATTTTACCAGTTTAAAACATCTGCACTGATATTTACACTGGACCTCATGCAGGAACATGTTCGTATTCTTCTCCTAAATTTCTCTTACTTTTGTTCGTACAAAGGGTTCGTACGAACATGTCACGTCAGATTCAACAAACTCTTCTATCTTCAGGAAA
>NW_013953756.1:16843-18239 GCF_001266775.1 Austrofundulus limnaeus
CTTAGAATATGAAAACATTGGTGAATGTCACAAATTCTCCTAAATCACTCGTACGCACAACTTGCATGAGGCTCAATGATTGGATGATTCTAAGAAGGAGGAGCTGAAATGTGTAAATACATGTTCCAGACCAGGGCTATTCAACTGGTGGCCCGCGGGCCACATCCGACCCACAAGTGGCCAAAGTTCAGCCTACCACTTAGTTCATTCATCTCTTCAGTCCAAATCTCTGGTTTTCTACTTTAATTACTTTAGTTAAACACAGACACGTTTGGTATCTACAGAAACACCAGAATCTTGTCTACAAGCTGGTAAAAACCATTTCTATTAACATTTAACAACATTTAAAACTACAATCAGTTGAAGATAAAACTATGAAAGTGAAAATGAAACGGTTTACAAATTTGACAAATAATTTTAAAACATTATTCGTGTTAAATAGAATGTGTTATTTTTGTTTTTGATATAGTTTTATTTTTATTTAGACTTTATTGAACGTAATGAATTTAAAAGAATAAACAAAGTTATATACAAAAGAAAAAATAAATTTAAAACAAAAAGCAAACAAAAAACAACAACAATAATGAATTATATTTACACGTTCAAAGGAGTGGGTAGAAGTATAAACTTATTTTTACACCCACCCCTCTGACATCTAAAAAATCATCCATAATTATAACTTATATTAACTTCGTTAGAGCATTCTTTCTTTTTAAATGTTTTCTACATCCATATATTTAACTTAAACAAAACAGTAATTTTTTGCATCCATAATTTTTAATACATTAACTTTTTTTTCAATAAATCATAATACAGTAATAAGTGACAATTTCTTCAAACAAAACATTAATGATAGCAGTAATTACCATATTTATTTCTCTTTTTGATATGCAGTGATGACCATCTTAAAAAACATTTTAAACTGTTTTATATTTGGACATTGTTTGATTTCCATACATAAACCATTCCACAGCTTCACCCCATTTACTGAAATACAAAAACTTTTCCTTGTGGTTCGATAATTTAAATTTTTAAATTCACATTTTCCCCTTAAATTATAAAGTCCTTCCTTTTGGGAAAAAAGCTTTTGAATGTTTCTTGGTAAAAATTATTTTTGGCTTTAAACAAAAATAATAGCCATTTGTAAATTCAGTATGTCAGTGAATTTTAAAAGTTTAGTTTTCATAAATAGTGCATGTGTTTGATCCAAATAACCAACCTTATTGATTATTATTATTGATCATTGTTGTAACGTTATTATTGACTTTAGTGAAGTTCTGTATTTGTTGCCCATAACTCTGCACAATAACTCAAATAGTGACTGGTGAACATAAAGTAAAAAACATAAAATATAGTTTGGTTCGCAGTACCGCCACCAGCCGGCTGGTGGCGGTAC
>NW_013953756.1:18301-24337 GCF_001266775.1 Austrofundulus limnaeus
AGTTGTTCAAAAGGTATTTTGCTAAATGATAAACAAGGTTGAATCTATTTAACCGGAAGTTGTGCCATTTTTGCCTCCAGCCAGGTGGCGGCGGTAATGACACAACTTCCGGTTGTTGCCAATCACGTCATAAAAGTGCACGAAGAAGAAGAAGGAGGCGCTCATCAAAACAAAGAGGAGTATCATTACGTTTCGTACAGGTTAACAATCCTTTCTTCTTTAACTAGTTCCTGTTTGTAATATATTTTATAAAATCACTTCCGGTCATCAGTAATAATGTAAGTGTAGCGCTAGCTAACATGCTACTGAACCCCAGACAAACAGATGTTATCCAGCTGCTGGGACAAATCCTTCCTGCCTTCATTTACCAGTAAGGTCCCAGTTTGTTTATGTTCACTGCTTGCTTTGTAACAGCACCGTGTGTTTTTATTCATACTGCAGAGAAACAAAGAAAGAAAGAAAAAGGCTTGATGGATGCTGGAGAGATGATTTAAAGTCCAACAACACAACTACACAACTACACAACAACACAACCCTGGTGTGTAAACCTGGGTCGTGTTTGTGTTTTTCCTCATTATAACAAGTAAAATGTTCCAGGAAACGTAAATAAAAACGACACACGTCATTTTCATGACAACCTAAATACGTTTTCAGGCTAAAAGAGTCCCTCAGTTTGTTAGCAAAATATCTGTCCTTCACAACAAACATCCAATGGAACCATTAAAACTGTTTGACTGGTCTCACTTAATGATTATTTAATATGAGACATTCATTCTGTGCTGATTTAAATAAAACTTGATAAAGTTTAACAGTCAGCCTGGTTTAAAACAGATGAACAGAGAAATTATAAACATAATTATAATAATGATTTAAAGTCACATCAGGACAAATACAGGCTGCACATGTGCAAAAATACTAACTCAAAACTTCCCCAGTACCTTTTAATATCTCAACCTGTTTATTATTTAACAAAATACCTTTTAAACAGCTGTGGTTTAACAAAACTCAGAATATAATTATTGGATGTAAAGGAACTAAACCAACATTTTTACAGATAAACTGTCTAAAGTGTGCCTAAATAACTTTATATATCTGTTGAAATTTTGATGTTTGATGTAAATGTGTTTAATTCTGTAATATTTGGTGTAAAGTGTCTCAGTGCTGTCCTCTACAGCAGGACTTCACCTTTCTGACCTCAGGGTCCAGTTTATTCAACAGAACACGAGGTCCAGTCAGACATTACCAATGTATGGATCAAAATGATAATTATTATAAATCTTGGTTTAATTTTTATTGTGTTTACATCATAACTAAACTATCATAACTAACATAACTAAATTAAATACACTTACAGTTTAAAAGTAAAACTCCTGTCAAATAATCACAAGACATGATTATAACAAACATTTTATATTGTAACCTGCCCATAACAATTATTTGAACAAATACAAAGGTCAGTCAACAGACCACTCAGGCTTATCAACACAAATATATATATTTATTAACATAAACAATAACAAAAATAGACAATTCAAAAAATAAAATTGTGGGCATAAAATAAACAAATTAAAAATGTATAAATGTTTCAAATAAAAAACCTGTAAAAATAAATTTGATAAAGTACAAATGAAAATAAAGCTTTTTAAACTTTTACAACCAGAAGCTGCTCTTCATATTAGTGACAAACAATAACAGTAACAACAGCTTTTTGACAAGTTTAAAGTTTCTTTAAAATATATTCAAAGTGTTTAAAAATAAACTACAAAAAGTAATTTAAAGTACAAATTAAAATATAGTTGTATCTGTAACTGTATTTGATAATGTTTTGAACTTTTAAAATATTACATGGTAAAACCAGAAGCTGCTCTTCATATTAGTGACAAACTTTGGTGTTTTTGATGAGTTACTTTCATTTTTGTTTCTACTTTTCATTTAAAATAAGTTTCCATTCTCAGCAGGTTTCTAAGGTTCTTCTTCTACATATTAAAAAGTTGTTAAACATCTGAGTGGTGCACTACTGCTACTAGTGGTGAGAAAGTGTATTACACCTTATTCAAAATCAATGTGGTCCCACGGCCCTCTGTGGCCCAAAGTTAAAAACTGTTGTTCTTTTGAGGCCCTCAAGGTGGCGCTGTGGGCCACAGGTTAATAATCTCTGGTCTACAGTGGCTGT
The DNA here is from genome assembly GCF_001266775.1 of Austrofundulus limnaeus. Classification (NCBI taxonomy): domain Eukaryota; kingdom Metazoa; phylum Chordata; class Actinopteri; order Cyprinodontiformes; family Rivulidae; genus Austrofundulus; species Austrofundulus limnaeus. The sequence goes on from NW_013953756.1 coordinate 20,475, forward strand.
TTGGTTAAAACAGTACTGGTGTTACTGGGTACATGCTTGTGTACCGAGTAAGGCTGGTACTGAGTGTGTATTCTGTACTCATGTTTGTGTTTTAGGTGAGTGATCCCTGGTGTTTCTGAGGGTCAGTCCTGACCCAGGTCACAGGGACCTCCTGCAGCATGGCGGAGCTGCTGGGACAAAGGAGCTTGTTAGGTTTTGGTGTGCTGCTGGCGTGGCTGCTGCTGTTTCACCTGCTGGTGAACATCTGGCTCCTGTGCGTGTTCACCAGCCTGCTGCTGGTGCTGGGAGGCTGGTTCGGCTCGCAGGCCATCCTGGAGTCCAACAGCCTGATCCACCTGGAACGGTTCATCCCACTGGAACAGGTAAATATACAGTCCCTGTGTTAGTTTCACTTTTTATTTTTAATAACAGCTGAAACATGAGCAGACTCTTTATACTGACGAATGGTTTCATCACAGTTAAGATGCAGCAGAACATATAAAACTAATGTTTCTTCATCCCAGGTTCAGACGTCTGCAGAAGATGAACAGCGTTTGGACCAAGAGATCCACAACACCGTGGGAAAAATCGTAAAGGATTTCGTCACCTCGTGGTACTCGACTGTGTCCTCACAGAGCTGCTTTCAAACAGATGTTCAGGAAGCCATGATCTCCGTGGCCATGGAGCTCAAACAGCGTGCGAGACGTGTCGACCAGCTGGTGAGAAGAGACACAACAGGATGATGCTTTCACACATGCACAAATGTCAGATTTTTACATTTGATTTCAGGTTCAGCACAAGTAGATAAACTGCTAAAAGCACTTTGACAGGTCAGGTTTTTATAAAACACAACCGTGAGCCATCACATCAAAATGACCTAATGACATTTTCAGATTCTTGTCTTTAAAAGCTACATTTTGATACCTGGATCATCCTGATATCATAATTAAATCCATATATATGACTTAATTTGTCTTGTTGGTTACAATAATACATAAATATTTGGTCTGAATCCTAATTTTATCTCATTTTAATGAGGAATTTTTAATGTCCTTATAAAGAGGAAACCTCAAATTATATTTGAATATTGAGATTTACCAGCTAAAAAGAAACAAACTTTACTAACTCACAGAGAAAATCTCAACATTTTAAGGTGTTTTTCCTCAAAATCAGTTTTTTGTTGCTACTTCTCAAAAAAGTGCTTCAACATTTAGTTTTATGATTATATTTCAGACAGTTCATTCAAATGATACATTAATAAGGTTTTTATTCATTATATTTTGACTAAATGCAATTTTTGTTAACATTTTAGTCAAAACACTATATTTACCTTTTTCTCCTTAAACCACTTTTAGTCTGAATCCTTGTTTCGATGTGACGGCTCACATATGACTATGATGCTACGTTCACACTGAACGTTTTGAGCAGTAAAAAGCTCCCAGCACCTCCAGCTGGACTCACTGCATTCAGACCGGACAGAGACTAGATGTGTGTCTGAAGAGGGAGGACAGTCTGGGGTTTTTATGGTCTGTCTTTAATGACAGATAAAATAAAGATAAAATAAAGAAAATGACTGATTTATTTACTAAGAAGTGAACGTTGCACCCAGCAGATCATTAAGTCACCAGATGATTTGGAGGTGGTTTGTTGGGTTAGTTTCAGTCCAGGAGCTGTGAGCTGATGGACCTTTGTCCTGAGCCCAGTTGAACACAGCGGACATTTGTCCTGAGCCCAGTTGAACACAGCGGACATTTGTCCTGAGCCCAGTTGAACACGGCGGACAGTTTAAGGAGCTGCTGACCCACATCCCTGCTGATATCTCCTGTCAGACCACCCACTGCAGACGGTCCGTTTCAGCTGAAGAGCTGCCGTCCGTCTGATCCAGGAAACTGTCACGTGGAAAAATGAGTCTGATTGGTGTCGAGACGCGTCGAGCAGTAAAAGTTCACAGTTTTGAACTTGGGTGTCAACTGCTCACAGATAACACTCGGCCACACCTTCCTCATTCTTTGTGCACCATGCTGAATGGACCTGACACGTCACAAGACCCCAGAGGCACGTCTACCTTAGACTACATGTAAACTGTCACTCCTGCAGCTCAGCACACGTTGGGTGTGAACGTAGCTTTAGGATCGTTATGGTTTACTGTTAATTGTTTTTAATTTATTTTATTTGTAGGTTAGTTTAGTCATATATTGCCAGGTCACAATAAAAGTCAGCTCATGGTGGGGCTGTATAAGTAATGTACAGTTGGCCTAAGGTAGACACTGACCCTCTACCATCCTGTCATCAGTTACATCACCACACCTGTGTCCACCTGGCTGTGAACGACACCTGAGCAGGAGGACTTTAAATATTCTGACAATAAATGAAGAAATATAGAGTTTTATGAGGAGCCCACGAGGGGACGTGGGGGATTTCTTTCTTTTGTGTTACCTCGCAAAAGTTTGTTTTGTATATGAACTGAATTAAATCAGACTTTTATTTTGAAATATCTGGTTACCAAAACAGGAAGTGTCACCACAAGTTCGTGACATTGACATTGATGTTGTGTGGCTGCACCGTGTTAAAATAAGACATCCTTCCATGTGTGTCTGTGTGATATATTCATTGTGAAGCTGAATTAAAGCAGTAGGCTAACTCACTAATGGTGAACATGTGAGTTTGTTAATAAACCGGCAGCACAACAGTGATAAATGACTTTTGTGTGGGAACACAAAAAGAAAAGAATCCCCCACGTGTCCTCGTGGTCTCAGTAGTTTAAAAACAGAGAATAAGCCGTCTAAATGTCCCCTCCCTCCTGCTGTAGAAAAGTTGTCGTGTCACAGGATCACTCCCTCCTCCTCGCTGCACGTCACGCAGAGCCAAGCTCCAACAACCGTAGTGTTTTCAGAGGAAAACCTTGTTTTTTCTGTAGTGTTACACACAAAAAGAGGTGGACCTTCGTTCAGTCGAGAGAGAGAGAGAGAGCAGCTGATAAGTTCAGCAGCCAGAAGCTCATGTATGGCAGGCTGATGCTACATTTATTTGGCTTCACCACACTTTCATTCCAGTTATTTGAAATAGTTTTTTGACATATCACACTGTAACATTTTAGACAACTTAAAATGTTTTTATGTCTAAATGACCGATTTAACTTGAAGTCCTGGTTATAACATACACTTTATTTTGAAATTGTTGACAATTTTAGAAATGTTTTTGTTTATTGTTGAAACTGTTTTACAGTAAATATAAAACCTTCTTTTGTATTTCTGTTATGTTCATTTGTACTACAGCAAAAATGCTGGGTTTGATTTAGGGTTCGGCAATATTAGCAAAATAATTAATCAGGATTAATTGTGGTATTTAGCTGATAAATATTAATTTGATGATTAATCCCCTGCAGTCCCTGGACACCCTTATGTCCTGGTCACATGACCAGTTTATGTTTTCTCTTTGTAAAAATCTGTTCCAAATGGAGTCAAAATTACAAATTTCAGGCTATACATCAAATTTTAAATTGTGTTGATAGATAAATTACTAATCTTTTTTTAATGTTTGTCATATTTGAAGCAGAGAAGAGCAGCGAGTAGACTCTGCCTGGTGGCATTAATCATATTAATCATCAAGTGCCAAAAATTAATCGATTTATGTTTTTCTGACAACTAAACGCTCACGATACGATTATGCCCAACCCTAGTTTGATTAAGATTACAGTTTTCTGCTAAATAAATGCTCTAAAAATTAAATTATCTTTACTTTTTATGATAATTTTCTACTGTGATATACAGGTGCTGGTCATAAAATTAGAATATCATGAAAAAGTAGATTTATTTCAGTAATTCCATTTAAAAAGTGAAACTTGTATATTATATTCATACATTACATACAAACTCATATATTTC
>NW_013953756.1:25497-27870 GCF_001266775.1 Austrofundulus limnaeus
GAAATATATGAGTTTGTATGTAATGTATGAATATAATATACAAGTTTCACTTTTTAAATGGAATTACTGAAATAAATCTACTTTTTCATGATATTCTAATTTTATGACCAGCACCTGTATACAGTTACTGTGAAGGGATTCAGTTTATACCCTGATATGAGTCTGAGGTCATACCGTCCAGCCCTACTTCATAGCATGATACAAAAAGCTCACCGTGGCGTTGACAGGTTACACTGATTGTAACATAACAATCTGTGGGTTTTTGAAACGGCTCATTTGCTGACACTAACAAAACGTACACATTGTCCAACAAACAGCTGCGAGTATTTTTCTGGCTCTTGGACTGTTTCTGGAAGCAGTACAGACACAAACTGAAGTATAAAAACCTGTTAAAAATGTATTTTTTGTATAATAGGTCCTGTTTAAACTGTGGAAAGCAGACTTGTTTAGTTATAACATGTGCAACTTTGTGAATTGCTGCAGGAAGTGACAGAAAAAGTGCTGAACCTGCTGGGCAGCCATGTGCAGGACTACCTCAGAGCCAAGGAGCTGGTGACAGGAACATGTCAGAAGGACAGTGAGCAGCTGTGGAAAGCATATTCCAGCCTCAGCAGCCCTCACCTGGTCATGAGCAGCGATGCAGCAGAGCTGAACTACGTCAGAGCTGTTGTTGACGTGTTGCTCCATGTTCTGGTTCCATCACCTCATTTAGAAACCCACACAGGACGCTTTGTTGTTGGAGAGCTCATCACCTGCAATGTTCTTCTCCCTTTTGTTGATAAACTGTCTGACCCTGACTGGTTGAACCTCCTGATAATTGAAATCCTTGGTAAGTCCAGCACAGCACAGGAAAACACAACAACAGAGACACAATCCTTACTTTCACAACCTTCTGAGACAGAGACAGCTTTCCCCCAAGAGGTAGCACATGTGCCTCAGACAGATGATGAAGTTCCTCTTCAAAGAGCAGAGGTTAATCACACAGATGTAGCTCCTGACCTCCCTGCCTGTGATGGGACTGACTCTGAGGACGTGGACTTTCCACAGACGTTTGCTGAAGAAGATGAATCCACTGAGCCGTATTTAAGACACTATATAAGAGCAGGAAAGATGAACCCATTTTATCAGGAAAATGATTCTGACCTGGACTCTCCGTTGGCTGACTACAAGCAAAGTTCTCCTGATTCGCTGCTCATGGTGGCTCAAGAAGAGAGAGACTGTGCCTCAACTGCTGAGAGCAACAACTGGTTGGACTCAGAAGATGTTTGCTCCAGTCCAGTGGATGGCTCATGCCCTAAAGTCTTGGTCAGTTCAGTGCTCGTTGAGCATCCTAATGATAGTGGCATCTCATCGGTTAGGACAGCAGAGGGGCTTTACAGTATCAGTAGTCTCCAGGACCTGGACAGAGACAGCAGTTCTTCTGCAGTCAACCCAAACAGAGAGCTTCTTCTGGGCGTAGACCATGCCAATGAGCTGGCCATCACCAGTCCACTGCAGGGCTGCTCTCCCCTGTCCACGTTTAGTTTTGAGCCCCTCAGCAGCCCCGAAGGACCGGTCATCATCCAGAACCTCCGCATCACCGGCACCATCACTGCCAAGGAGCACCGTGGCACCGGCTCACACCCATACACACTTTATACCATCAAGGTAAGTCACACACCAGAACTACCTTTGCTCACTTTATTCTTTGTTTTTAATGTTTTTATGTTTTTTTTTACATTGACTCCTTCTAAAGGTCATTTCTAAAAGTGAAAATGTAATGTGTCAGGATTTCAGGCCATGATTTCCAGTTCTGCCAGAAAGTAACAAATGGTGCACTAACAAAATAAACCTGTGCAATAATCCTGCTGTCTAATCAGCATCTTGATATGCCACACCTGCAGTGTGGGATGGATTATCTCTGCCCCCTAATACAGATTTACACACATTTCTGAGCAATATTTGAAGCAAGAAGCACCTTTAAAGGCACTGTATCAAATCCAGCTGCTTGGAGACAAGCTTCAGGAAATGGATGAAAGACGGGCTGGTAACGTTCAAATGAGGAATTCAAACTACAGCTTTGTAGTTCCACTTTAAAAAGACCCCAACTGAAGGATTTTAATGTGAAAAGGAATACAATACAGTACAATACAATACAATACAATACAGTACAATACAGTACAATACAGTACAATACAGTACAGTACAATACAGTACAATACAATACAATACAGTACAATACAGTACAGTACAGTACAATACAGTACAGTACAATACAGTACAATACAATACAATACAGTACAATACAGTACAGTACAGTACAATACAGTACAGTACAATACAATACAATACAGTACAATACAGTACAGTACAATACAATACAATACAGTACAA
>NW_013953756.1:31371-36949 GCF_001266775.1 Austrofundulus limnaeus
AATACATTACAGTACAGTACAGTACAGTACAGTATGTTACAATTAAATACAATATAGTTGTACAATACCGTACAATACAATACAGTACAGTACAGTACAGTACAATACAATACAATACAATACAGAGGACTCAACTGCTCCGACACACACACAAAAGCTCTTGGATCCAAACCACTGTAGACCAGAACCCTTAATGCCCACCCAGTTCTCTAGGCGAGACAGGATCTGATGGTCCACAGTGTAGAAGGCAGCTGTCAGATCCAGCAGCATTAAAACAACACAGTGACCAGAGTCTGTGGATAAAAAAACATCATAAAGAACTTTCAGGAAGGATTTAAAAGCAGGTTATATGTCCACTTTAAAACAAAACAAAAAACTCAATCACCCTATTTGTTTTTCTTGTTTTATTTTGAAATGTAAAAATGAAAGAAGGCACAATTTAGTATGGATCCAGTATCAAGTACATACAGGGCCAGTATCATAAATACCAATTCAATTTGATCCTTTTAACGTATAAGTGTAGCCTATACAGTTTAATTTAGGGCAGACCAAAGTGACTTGTTTTATCATCAGTGTCCAAAATCTGAACAGATTTTCCAGACTATTAAACAAGTCTGCATTTTAATACCCAGGTGAAAAAATAATTATTGTGTAGTGGTTGTAATTACTGAATTTAAAAAACATTAAATTAGTACAAAATGGAGAATTAATATTATTAACTTTAGCTTTTTTTTGTTCACAAACAAAAAAACAAAAATATTTATTTCCATTTTGTGACACGTTTTATTTAAATGAAGTGCTCAAAAAATGTTTTTGAACTTAAAATCTTTATCTTTTGAACTTTTTGTTCAATTATTTAATAACTGAATAGAAATGTTCAGGCTGCATTAGGCTTTACTTCATCCAGGCTAAGTTAACAAGTAGCCAAACCAATATCCATTTGATATTATTCTTCAGGATTATCAACCACTTTTCTTGAAAATGTCATGCTGGTGAAGAACATTATACATGAACTAGTATTTAGTTGTCTAACTTCTACATACGGTAACACTGTTTAGTTTGTCGCTGTTTTCTCAACTGAACAATGTGTGTCTGAGTTACAACACAAATGTGTGTGTGCTGTGTGCGGAGTTTTGATAGGTTTTGTAAATGTTGGTGGCTCTGCTGAGTGTCATTGAACAAACTTTCAACCAACTAGACATGCTGATTAGAAGGACCTAATAGATTTATAGCCACATGATATCAGCACAGAAATGTTTATGCTCAGTGGATACATTTGTAAAGTAACATGGACGATGTTCTGTTGAGAAAACAGCAGGAAACCATTAGGTAACGTAACATTCTTTCATAAAAGATGTCATTTTTAGTAAAAGCTGTTTTGTAAGCATGAAAAACAATACCTACAGGCCTTTGTTTAGCTAGCTATTAGCCTAGCCAATAAAGACACCAATAAAGTCTTTTGCCTGTTTCTCCCTACTCTGTTACGATTGATAAGGTACCAATAACTGTTTGACAGGACATCACTTCAAAAGTGACTAGATCAGGGCTGTTCAACTGGTGAGTGACCAAAGTTCAGCACCCCAGTTGGTTCATTCATCTCTTAAGCCCCAAACCCCTGTTTTCTACTTTAATTACTCTAAGTTATTTTAGTTAAACATAGGCATATTTGGTACAGAAATGTCCGAATCTTGGCTACAAGCTGGTAAAAAACATTTCAATAAACACCCAAGACACTTAAAACTATAAGCAGTTGAAAATAAAACTATGAAAGTGAAAATAAAATATGTTTAAAAATTTGGCAAGTCAGAGATGTTAAAATATTATTTGTGTTAAATAGGAGGCAGAATGTGTTCTTTTTGGTTTTGTTTTATTATTACTTTTATTACATAGGGTTCTGTATGTTGTATTCATGATTTAATGCAGCAAAATAAACTATTTCAAAGGTAACAGATCTTTGTAATACTTGGTTTATTTACATAATGACTGTAATTACTGGATGTTCGGCCCCTCAGCTGTTGGCCTGCAGTAACTGTGAACCCTGGAGCAGTTTAGCTGAATAGGCCTGGACTAGACTATAGCTTCAGAGGAAAAGTAGTCCTAAACGTACTTTAAAGTGATAAAACTCATAATTGTAGTTAAAATTAGATTACAGTTATCATTTAAAGTGTGAATGTTTTTTGTGTTTCAGTATGAAACATCAGTGGGTTGTGATGATTTCGAGGCAGCAGGCGGTGAGACTCCACCATCCATCCAGCCTGTAGCCTATCACATGGTCAACAGACGGTACAGTGAGTTCCTCAACCTGCAGACTCGCCTCGAAGAAAAAACTGATCTGAGAAAACTCATCAAGGGTTTGTTGACATTATCCCTTCTTCACATGTGTTCTGGCAACATTTGATTCTGAGTTTATTAAAAAGATTTAGATTTGTTTGGTCCTAAACTTCACTGATTTCACTCTTAGGTGTGAAAGGTCCAAAGAAATTATTTCCCGACATGCCGTTTGGAAACATGGACAGTGAGAAAATCGAGGCCAGGAAAGGGCTGCTTGAGACCTTCCTAAAGGTTTCTGGACTCTTTTTCTCCCCCACATGTCGCAGCAAACAGATCTGTGCTGATTGTTTTTGTCTTTCAGCATCTATGTGCCATCCCAGAAATAGCCAACAGTGAGGAGATGCAGGAGTTCCTTGCTCTGAATACAGATGCCAGGATTGCCTTTGTGAAGAAGCCTTTCATTGTGTCACGTATAGATAAGGTAACAGCTAGAACATTTGTCTCTGACATGAGTAGATGAGGTAATTATTATCAAGCTTTCTTCCTTTGTGTGTTCCCTGCACAGATTGTGGTGAATGCCATTGTGGGGACTCTGAAGACTGCATTTCCTCGTTCAGAACCACAGAGCCCCACAGAGGAGAATGAAGGAGAAACAGATGGAGCCAAAATAAGTATGGATAAGAAAAGCAAGTAGGTTATTTTTGTCCTACTCTCATATCTTTCACTTTAAAGGAGGATTGTTTCATGTTTTGAGTACAGTTATTTGACTTTGTAAATCTGGGATCACATTGTGAAAAAGAAAAATGGAGATTAAAAACCCAGCCCTCAACCTAACCGTACCCAACAGTTTTACCAGTATTTCTTTTAGTGTCACATTACTTTTGGTGCATATCCAAATTATTCTTCAAATTAGGCTCATTTTTCTCTTGTTTTACCCAGTGTTTCTCTTACAGTCAAAGGACTTTAAACCTGTCATGTCTTCTATAGAAAATCTAATTTAAATATAAAAACATCATGTGTGACTGTCAGTCTTCTGCTGAATTAACTCATTGTTGGAGACTTATTGTTCTATGCTCTTTTTTTAAAGGGATCCCCGATTAGTTGTAACATTAGACTTTATTTGATAAACATTTATTTTAACTGTAAAATAAAGACTGTAAAAATACTGTAGGCTGTTTAGTTTTGTAAATTTTAAAAATGCATTTTAACACAGACGGAGCCATTTTATTTGCACACAAAGCATTCTGGGTAAATGATGACGTGGATAGGTCCTCGGTGCGAGGCTGCTAGCGAGCTATATCCACCCTGAAGGTTAATCTTGGACAATATCTGATGATCGACTCTTTTAAATGAAACCAGAGAGCGTTGACAGAGAGGAGAAGGTAGAAATGACTCAGCCTGGAACTGAAAATATGGATGGAGGACAACAGGTTAGCTTGTCTTAACACATATAAGACAGTATAGCATTGGCGCTAACACTAAGGCTAACAGGCTAATCTGAGGTTGTTCTTCCATGAAGCAGCTCTGTTGTCCTCCATCCATATTTTCAGTTCCAGGCTGAGTCATTTCTACCTTCTACTCTCTGTCAACGCTCTCTGGTTTCATTTAAAAGAGTCGATCATCAGATATTGTCCAAGATTAACCTTCAGGGTGGATATAGCTCGCTAGCAGCCTCGCACCGAGGACCTATCCACGTCATCATTTACCCAGAATGCTTTGTGTGGAAATAAAATGGCTCCGTCCGTGTTAAAATATATTTTAAAAAATTTACTAAACATCCTTTTTACAGTCTTTATTTTACAGTTAAAATAAATGTTTATTAAATAAAGTCTAATGTTATAACTAATCATGGATCACTTTAATGTGAAGTTTGATTTGAATCCACATGAATGGACACAACAAACACAACAAAACTAGAAGCAGCTTTGCCTTTGTGACTATCTGTGAATAAAATATTTAAAATAGCATCTATAAGGATTGGCTAACATTACTTTTATCCCTTTGTAGATTTAAATATTAAGTGTTTATGTTTTGTCTGAGTTGATTGTTTTAATGTTTGGAATATTGCAGGTCTCGGCTGAAACTCAATAGTAAAAATGTCCCTTTTTTGAATGGCTCAGACATAAGACCACCTGTTTTGTTTGATTGTGACCAAAACAACACAGTAAGTTCTTGAATCTCACAGTTATTGCATAATGAAACCATTTTGTCTAGTCTAATTAAAATCCAGTTTGTCTTCATGTTTGATTGTCTTGCAGGTGATGAATGGGATGTCTCTGGGAGATCTACAGACCTTCATCACAGAACAGGAAAAGCTGTCAGTTGGAAAGATAGCAGAGAGGGAGGACATTTTAGATTTAGAACAACATGTGGGCTTCATGGATCCTGACATGGCAGCAAATCAGAGTCAGGAACACGGTAAGGAAGAGCTTTGTTGTTTGGCCATGAAGACCTGTCAAAGCTGGGAGTTTAACATACAGTATACATATTCCAGATGCTTGTACAGACAGAAAGCATATATACTGTATATGTCACTACACAGGGTTTCTTCTGCTGGAGTCTACATGTTTGTTTTTTGTGCAAATCAAGCTTATTTCAATGGTTTAAGTTAAAAATAACTATCTCTTGGACAACTCATTTTGTGAAAGTAGCTCTTGAGGAAACAAAGGTTGGAGAGCCCTGGTCTAGCTGATTTAATCTGTAGAATAATCCCTGGTTTAACGTCTGTAAATGAAGGCGTGTCAGAGGAGGTGTCTCACCTGTGCTCAGTTCCACATTAAATGACATGTACTAAAGAAATGTGCCTGGATTCTGAGATACGCACACTTTGATACAGCTGGATTTTTTTGAGTGCACGCCGTTTTCTGGATTTCACCATATGACACATTTCAGCAAGAAGTCCACACAAGTCTTTGTACCTGAGGCCCCTGTCCTTTGTGTGAGTAGTTTGAACGTTTTCACCATGCATGGGTGGGTTTTCTCTGGATAAACCTACAGAAGTGACTGTACAAGAGGTGCGGTACTTCCTGGACAGGTCATCAGTCCATCATAGATCCAACCATTTACACTGTCACTCACCTTGGGACACCTTCAGGTTCCTGTGAACCTAACATGTATGGAGAGCCGTTTTAGCCAAAATTAAATAAATAAATAAATGGGTGAAATAAATAAAAAAATGAGTAAAATAAATCAAAAAATGAAGAAAATGAGTGAAATAAATTAAAAATTTGTTAAATAAATAACTTAGCTTTTGTTGGCAAGAATTTGGCGATACGATACATATCATGACAGGGGGTCACGATAAGAT